>NC_057814.1:395480332-395712372 GCF_018294505.1 Triticum aestivum | reverse complement strand
CAATTCAGTCGACTGAAGTGTAGCTAAATCGGAGCAGCATCACAAGCAAGAGCAAGAGCGAGAGCAGCAGCGCGAGCAAGAGCAAGAGCAAGAGCAGACCAGGCAGGGGACCGAGAGCAAGAGCAGAGCAGCAGCGCGAGCGAGAGCTAAAGTAGTAGCAGCAGCTCCTACTGATGTGGACGTCGCCGCCGAGGGAGCGACGCGGTGGAGGAAGTGGCCGGTGACTCCGCCGTGGATGGAGCCGCGCCGTGTCGGCTCGGGACCGAGCGCTGGCAGCACCGTGAGATCGAATCAAGAAGAAATGCGGTGATTAGTGTACAACCTCTTTGGTGGCGCCGATTAGGCCGCAGCTTCATCCGAGGAAACGGTGATGATGCTGCTCTTTCGGTGGTGCAGGTGAAGACGGCAGTGTGGGAATGGAGGTGGCGCGAAAGACGAGGGGAACGTCGGGGCAGCACCTTGGAGGTGGAGGACAGGGTGGTTGAACCGGCGGGACGACCAGATCGACGACGGATCCTCATCCGGTACGGTGGATGAGGGACGTCGAGGTGTTGCTGTGGACGACGTCGTCGGGGATGAGGCTCCGGCTGGGTGGCGGACGGAGGAGGGTGTGGGGCTTCGTGGGTTTTCCCTGCCTCGGTGGACGAATGGGTGGGCGGATGGGATGGGAGTGGGGAACCATGGCTTAGGGACACGCTTGTCCGAAATGTGGGGTAAGTTACGAAAGTACCCCCATCGATTTGAGGCGGTTCTTTCGGTTCACGGGTATCACGGGCATTTCGCGTGTCGGGATTTCACAGGAGGTGGGAGTTTTCGCGCGCGTTGTAATTTTGGAATAGCAAGGCGCGGGTTGAGATGGAGGGAGTTGTCGGAGCACAACGAGGCAAAGATTTATCTTAAATATTTCGGGGTAACAAGGCGCGGGTTGAAGAGGCGGGAGTTTCGCAACAAGATAGACAGAGACGCTAGCTTGAAATTTCGGCATAACAAGGCTTGGCTTGAAATTTTGGGAGAACAAGCTTAACGTGTACCCAAAAAAAGACAATTTAGACTAGTATGATATACTAAGTACAATGTGTTTAACACGCACAACACACACACAGACACCATTTAGACTAGTAAGGTACACGTGCATTGCACGCATGAGATTTGGCAACCAAATTAAGAATAAATACCACATTATAGCATGTAAGCTTTGAGTCATATATGCATGATGTAGATGTTCATTTAATTCTTATAGTTCATTTCATTCAAAATCATCTAGTTTTTATAAGAAAGCTAATCTATTTTAAGATTCATGGAATTGTGTGTTGTAAGGCATAAAGTAAAAAAACAAATCATGTAGAAAAAAAATTTGGGCAATTCTGATACGGGAGATTCTAGAACAAAGAAGAAGTGCTTGTGTTTTGAGGTTTGTGCATTATGCTTAAGTTCAACCATAGAGTCTTCTAGATTGTACATGTGGCAAAATATGGTGGAATCTAGATGATATCCAACGGCCAGTAGTGCTCAAATTTGCCAGCTCTGCACCATCGGATTGGCCTCATCCAACGACCATCTTTCAAAGTTAAAGTTATCCACACACTATATAAAAATATATAATATAATATATATATAGGGGTATAGATATAGATATGTGATGCGAAAGCCACCCATCATCTCCAATTAGAATAATGTGTACATGCACGGATGCAATGTGCCCAAACAATGTCTGCCATCGGTATCTCAAATTCAAACCAGTCTGACCTTGTTCAATGTGTATACATTACAACATGCTCGTTTCCAAACCACACCGCGCAGATCTCCGTTATATTCATGCATGCATGGGTTTCAAACATCATGATCTCTTATTCAAATATTTGAATTCAACTTTACATTGATTATGACCTCACCTAGTCTTTTACACCCACACATTGGTCTTATCTTTATAATTGTACCACTAACTTTCTCTCGTGCATGCACGCACACACACTACCAGTCGGCATTATCCATCGCACACATGCAATCTTTTTCTTCAGGTCGGTCTCCCATGAAGGCACACACACACACACATCCCCCTCTCCATCATATCGGGAATCCTTTATCTCTCACGTGCATGCGCAACGATTGATGTTCCTCTATGTGTGTGTGTGTGTGTGTGTAGCTAGGTCTTTCATAGTTTTCCACATAAACCGATCAATCTATATATCTCGTGAGGTCTCACCCTCTTTCCCACGTCCACATCGATCAATCTATACCTCTCTATATAGGATTACATATATAGCTAATACACCCACATTAATTGTATATCCAACGCCCCCCTCTCATCATCCATGCCTTCCGCTTCATCTCTCAGACACGCGCACAATGGCGAAGACAGGGGGAAGCAAGGGCCCTGCCCTCCCCCTAACATCACAATATATCAAGGCTAATATGAATGTAATCATTAGACAATTGCCGGTAAAAATGGTTTAAGTTGATGAATTGGCCCTCCTCGTAAAGGATTAGCAATGCTTGGCCCCCTAGCTCATGGGACATTTTTCATGGCTCCGCCACTGCGCGCAACAGCGCACATTCTCGCCCCGTCTCTCTAAATATCGATCTCGCAGTTGTGCACTCCTTCATAGTCTCCCTCCACTCGGCCCCTCGCACCATCTTCTAGCCCCCCACCGGATTTTGCCACATGTACAATCTAGCAGACTCCATGGTTGAACTTAAGCATAATGCACAAATCTCAAAACAACAGTGGTTCTCCTTTGTTCTAGAATCTTCCGTATCATAACTGCCCAAACTTTTTTTCTAGTTGAATTGCTATTATTTGTTTTTACTTTATGCTTTACAACGCACAATTCCATGAATCATAAAATAGATTAAGGGCTTCTTTGATTCAAAGGATTCTCAAAGGAATTTTGGAGGATTCTAATCCTTAGGAATTTTTCCTATCTTGGTTGTTTGATTCGTAGGATTGTAAACCATAGGAAATTTTCCATATGATTCATTTGCACTAGATTTCATAGGAAACATCCCATCCACTCAAACCTCTTTGAAAGAATTCTGCGTTTTTCTATGCACAATCAAACACTCGTACAATCCTGTAGGATTCAAGACGACATTCCACTATAATCCCATTTTTCATATTCCCGCGTTTTGGAAATCCTACGAATCAAAGAGGCCCTAGGTTTTTTTATAAAAACTAATTGATTTTGAATGAGATGAACTATAAGAATTAAACGAAGGTCTACATTAGGCATATATGACTCAGAGCTTACATGCTATCGTGTGGTATTTATTCATAATTTGGTTGCAAAATCTGACGCGTGCAATGCATGTGTACCTTACTAGTACTTCGAGTATGTGCAAAACACAATGGCACGCTACACAGTGTCTCTCTTACAGTTCATGAAGCCACGTGGCACATGTAGAGGCGTTGCCGCGACATCCTTGTGTGGATTGATCATAGTGACGTGCTGCTGGTTCTAGAAGAATGTACTCGTCCTCCCTGAGCCACACTGGCGGTACATGCACGAAGCAAAGATGTGCACGCACGCCACGCACGCACTCATTCCCTCGCACGCACATGCGGGTACACGGGCGGACGCAATTTTGTACCAAGATCCACCCCATGTGATAATTTGACGTGTGTAAAGTCCTTCACTTCATTGATGGTCAATTAATACAGCGCATGCAAATTGAGTGGACGTGAGGGCGGAAGAAAGACATTACTACTCCACGGCACGCATGCGAGTAGTTAAATCATGGGTTGCTAGTAGTACTTCCATTGGTCTCCTTCGTATTTTGTGCCAATTTTTGACAGTAACATAGTATTTACGCATCTGAGCAGTGTAGTCTACTTGAAATTTATGTTCCACTAAACTCATTAGGAGCCGTTTCGGGCCTCGAAACCAAAACCCATCAATTTATCTTTACCTTGTTCCCATCACATTCGAAAGTACTAGTGCTACAATTAAGTGCAAGCCTTCTCACACCTACTAGTACATACCAAACTTGAACGTGTTCCCACTATGGAGGTATTAGTACTAGTGCTAGTACTTAGGTTATAAAAAGGGGAACTACCTAACCGAAAATTACTCTACCTTTCCTCCTCATAAGTGCTTCTTCTTCGTCCGTCCTTGCCATGTCCGGTGCGCAGAGCTCTAGGTTGAGAACTACTCGTAACAAGGGAGTGGCAACCAAGGCTGCGGAAAAAAAAGAGGGCTCGCCCCCACGCAGAGACCTCGAAAGATCTCTCACGGGCTGGCGATGGCTCCCAGGAGCGCCGTAGCCGCGGAGGCAAACATTCCGAGCTGGCGGCGCTGGAGTCGTTGTCCCTCGACGGCATGCCCGATCAGCTCAATAAGCACCTCAATAAGCAGAAGGAGTTCATCCACGGCTTGGTGGAGTTGCTGAAGGAGAGCCTCGACGACATGCACACTGAGCTCAATAAGCAGGGGGAGTTGACCGCCGGCTTGGTGATGCTGCTGAAGAAGAGCATTGCCTCGGAGAAGAAGGCGACCGGTGAAATCCTGCAACTTCAGGAGGACAAGGCGAAGCTCTGCCACAAGCTCGACCTGCTGAAGGAGAAGAATGCTGGCTGGAAGAAGCTTCATGAGAGTAGTAGTTCCTCGATGAAGATGCTGCAGGCCCTCGTCATGGAACAGAAGGAGGAGTTGGCGAAGCTCCGCATCGAGCACCCGGCTGCTGTCAAGGTACGTAATGCGGCCGTGGAACAGATGATGAAGGCTCGCGTCGAGAAATCCCGCGTCATGGACAGAATGAAGAAGATGGCGGAGGAGATGCGCAAGGAGATGGAGGTCGTGGAGGCGATGAAGAAGCAGTTACGACTCCGCGGCGAATTAGATCATTTGGGGTGATAATCTTCCTTCTTCTTTTGCTCCTGTGTTTCTTCTTTTGCTTCGGGTGTTTCGCCGCACGTGTCACATTCTCTGCGAGGCATGAATAGAACAATGCTAACAACGAGATGACTAGCAAATTAGATCATTTTTATCGCCATATGGCACTGGGCTGCCGTGTTTCGTGCTCCTCCGTCATAGTACTAATCCAGTGGAAAACTTGAGTATACCGCACGGTTCTTTGCTCCTCCTCAGGTCGTCGGCACATTTATATGAGCAGTCAAATCACAAGGCCCCGCCTTCCAGCAGTAATCAGCCGTCAAATCACAAAGGCCCTCGCCTCTCGTGAAAAGGACCAAGCTAGACTACGCACTATGAAGGTACTAGTAACATAGACTAGTAACTAGTCTATGTTACTCTCCACTATGACCAACAAAGTCGAGCGCGGATACCAACGAGGGCCTGGTTGTGTCTATACTTGGACAACTCACCCGACTACATGCGCACCAGGCAGACGAAGCTCGTGTCGTGTTGGTGCCGTGTGCGGCCTGCACATTAACCAAAACCTCGCGCCTCCATCTTAGCCTCCGCGTTTTAAACTTCTCAATCTCAAGGCCAAGGAGCAACGTGAAACCTATGATAGAGCCAATCGGATGGTTGAGAACACTAAAATTCATAGCTACAGATGCGTGTGTGAGAGAGGATGAGTGCGTGCGTGCACCTCTTCTCAGAGTACAAGTGTATGTGGGTGGCATCGACCTAGGGAGCAGTGATGGTGCGTGCGAGAAGTCCCGAGAGATAGGTGTAATGCATCTGAAAAAAAGACTAGTCTATAGCTCGCCACGAGGCTATTCCTGTCGAACGCCAAGCGTAATATATGTATCCGACAGTGCCAGTTTTTGCACATACACAGCAGTAGAAAAAGAACTAGTACCATGGCATATGCTACACCACGGCCAAGAAAACGTGCCGACGTTACGCCAACCGGGAATAGTGCCACACTTCGAAACTAGAACCGTCAATAAATTTCGAGCGCGTCTCGTCACATTCCAAATTACTACTACTACCACACTATATTTAATTGCAAACCTATTCACACCGATGACAACCTAAACGGCTTCCCACTTAGGAGTGTATTAGTAATACTCGGTTATAAATACTACTATGCTAAGATGACTGCACATTCCTCCTCAACTCCTTATCCACAAAAAACAATCAAGTCAATCAAGCCACGGCCAGCGTGAGTTCTGGGTTGAGAGATTTCCATCAGGGAGAGGTGAGCATGGAAGAGGAAGCACGAGAGATGTCCCGCCTCGCCGCGAAAGCAACCGACATGTCCAGCTGCGTAGCAGTAGCAGCATAGAGGTCCTGCCGCGCCGCCGAAGCAGCACGGAGGTCCCGCCACGCCGTTGATGTAGCAGACTGGTCCAGCCACGCTGCAGAAGCAGCAGAGATGTCCCGCCACGCCGCCGAAGCAACACGGAGGTCCCGCCGCGCCGCGGCGGCCTGGGAAAATTTCTCGCGGGCAGGCGAGGACTCTTACAGGCGTATGCATGCGATGGTCCATAGCCAGATGGATCAGATCTCCGGCTGGGCGAGGTTGCATGACGAGGCAACCGGCGTCATCCGGCAACTAGGGGAGGGCAATGCGAAGCTCCGGGGCGAGCGCGACTTGCTGAGGGCGAAGATCGCCGGAAGGGCGAAGCAGGAGGAGGAGACCGCTGCCTTGTTGCAGAGGACGGGCGTCATCATCAAGAAACTTATGGACGAGAATGCCATGCTCCGCATCGAGCGCAACAGGTTGGTGGAGGAATCCATGGATGCTGCCAAGCAGCGTATTAAGGACATGAAACTGATGAAAGATATCATCGCCCACCGCGAGAACTAGTCTCCGCGACCTGCAGCGCATAATGAAAGTAGAGATCAGCGAGCCAAATCGTTGTATGCGTCTTCCTTCTTCTTTTGCCCTTGTGTATTTCGGGCGTAGCCGCATGTGGCTTTTTTAATTATCTTCCTAATTATGTAAGACAATTATTATCCACTCTCGTCGTCCTTATATATATTCATCAGTCTTGCTATAAGTCGCAGTAGATGCTATATAGGTCCGTCGGATCTTACATCAAGATCCGTGCAAAATTTTCTTTTCAGATTTTCTTTTTTCTCTCTTAAATCTCAGTCGAGTGAGACATTGCCACACAATTAAACAGAGGCTCGGGCGCCATTAATGGAGACCTTCGGAGAGAGGTGGACGACAGATGGAGGTCAAAGGGCTCTCCTCCCGATAAGCATGCGCAGGGGTCTGATCGCACGCCTCCCGTACTCAAATAGCTACCCTGCACGGCGCCTCCTAGCTAATAAAAAAGGGGACGCGTGGCGGCACGTAAATGGTAAATAGAACGCCCACGGTTTCAATAATACTTGTGTTTCCGATTGTAACGTGACAGCACTTGTTCCAAAATGACTTTGTTGATTATTAATGTGTGCGCCTTCGCAAATTGGACAGCAAAATTACCACAGCATGTTGGTGCCATGTCATGACACCAAGCCAAGTTTCATGATTTTCATGTGTGTTTCGGATTTACAGTAATTAAAAAACCAAGTTTCTCAATGTTTACAGCCGAGCCATGACGCCCAGATGTTTGAATTTCATTCCCATTTCTGGCATGGGACCTAGAAATTTACCCGAGGACACACATGTGATTTTTCAACCAGCTTTGGTGCACTAGAGCATGTGCTTGTATTTAAAATTTGAATTATGCACACAAAGGTTTCTTGAGAGAAGCTCCGGTTTGCAAGAAGCTTATACCAAATCTTGTTCCAAATCGGCCCAATTTTTTACCACAGCATGTTAGTGCCATGACATGACACCATGCCAAGTTTCATGATTTCTAGGCGAGTTTTGGATTTACATGAATTTAAAAACCAAGTTTCTCGATGTTCTCAGCCAAGTCACGACACCCAGATGTTTGAATTTCATTCCCATTTCTTGCATGGGACCTAGAAATTCACCCAAGGACACACATATGATTTTTCAACCAACTTTGGTGCACCGGAACATGTGCTTGCAGTTAAAATTTGGATTATGCACATTAAATGTCCAGAAACTCAATTAATGTATAAAAAAGGTCAAACGAACCCAGAATAATTCCAAAATTTAACAGGGCACTCATATAGTTCTATGTTGCCTCTGTAAAGAAAATCTGGGGGGAGGCAGCGTATATTGTTTCGCACACAAAGGTATAAAGAACTAAAGAAATAAAGAAATTAGCATACCTATTTAATTATTGGGTTCTTATTATTTATGCCACTAGTTGTGTATCACTACTCAGTTTTGCCATTAGAAGTTACAACTACTCAAAAATGCCATCGATCCGTGAGATGCCTGCTCAAAAATGCAATTAGATATCTAAAAAATGCCATCGTTAAGTTAGATGTTTGCTCAGAAATGCCATTAGACATTGTTATTTTCACGTCAAACCCGTTGACCATGTTACAGGACAAAAATAAGCCGATTCTCACAATGATAAGTTAATGGTGTCCAGCACAACACACCCCTCAAATTAAACTAAGCACCCTGGAATTCTTTGACAAAACTAAGCACCCTGAAATTCTTTGACAACTAAACTGCTGGCTATATGATGTTGGCCATATATATTGTACGTATATAATGTGAAGAAACGAGTGGTAGTACTATACCAACTAAAAGATGAAATGTACGAAATATAACGAGAAGAAACATAACATAGTTCTGCTGGGGGCTCAGCATAACACACCCCTCAAATTAAACTAAGCACACCTGAAATTAAACTATGCAACTAATCCGGTAGACACTGCATTAGAACCACCATGAGCAACGACACTGCCACCTTACTCGGAGTCCTCGTCCACGTCCTCGACTTCGTCCTTGTCCCTCTTCCTCTTGGCCGATACTTCTTTGCTTGAACCGCACACTTGGCTCTTGCTCTTCATCCAACCCTTGTAGATATTGAAACAAAGGTAGCCATCCATTGCAGCGTAGTGGATGTGGTCTATATCTAGTACATTCCACTGCCATGCATGACGATGAAACGTGTACGGAGGTTTCTCTAGTTTACCGTACGAAGGATGAACCATGGCTCCTGCCAGGGTCAGCATTGAAGGCTGACCACGGGAGGGCAGCAGCCGATTCTTCTGGAGGTCGAAGGGGTTGCCTACAACGAGGCCTATCCGACCCAGGACTCTTTTGTCGTTCGTAAAGTCTACAGTAACGAATTTGACTAGGCCTGCCCTTGAGGAAGTTCTTAAATTCCTCGCACTCAACGTCGGCATGGCATATGTGGTAAACCAAGCATAAGTCATGCACGCAAACCTGGATCACGGCGGGCTTCTTCTTCTCTTCCTCCTTTAGATCCTTCTCTTGTCCCAGGACTGTGGTGTACTCAACATCTAGCCCAGCGACCCACTCATCATTTGAGTTTTCGAACATGCGACTGAAGCGAGCAAGGCATCCTTTCACCGTCGCGGAAGAACGGGTGTAGATGACGTCGAACTCATCGCCGGTGATGGTTCTAACCTTGTACTCACCGCCGATCATGGAGATTTGGGACGCCATGAATTTGGGAGGAGGGTTAGGATTAGTGGAACTGCCGTAATGTGAAAGGACGGGACGACTAGGAGCGAACTGCCGTAATGTTAAAGGACGTCCGGGGACGAGTAGGAGCGAACTGCCAGCGGTTTTTTCGATTATAAAAATGCTGAGTGGGGCGTGCGAACGGCAGGGTAGTGGCTTGCCTGCTGGATAAATGGATTCATGCACAGTGCTATGGGGCCCAATTAGATGTCATGTCTACTCGACGCCCAATTAAATGGCTTTCGATGTCATGTCAAGCGTCGGGAAAATTACAGGTGATACGAAGCTTTCCATTCTCCCATGATACGGGCTTCCGAGAGCCCTTCGATCTGAGATCGAACGGTTGCATGGCGTGATTCTAGACCTATGGGTGAATATCCTATCCTGGAGGGTTATTCTGCAAATTTTCAGCAACTTAGCATGCGACCGTTCGATCTCAGATCCAAGGGCTGCCAGCAGCCCGTATCATGGTCGCGCCGCCTACCACGACCGTCGCCTCGCTCGCGCGGTCGCGCCCTTGGAGATTTAACATGGCGTGTTAGGCTATCTGATGTTGGCACGTCATACATAGTCATCACTTAGTCACTCGTACTACAACAAGGTTAGCTATAAGGTTGGCTATAAGAGTACTTTTTACTTCTCTCTATCTCTTTCTTCATAGTATTTATTGCATTTGCCAAGGAGTGACCTCTTTCAATGAAATGGTGCTTAGATGAGGTGCTAAGGGCATTAAATGGCTTAGCAATCAAATCCCCAATGCATAGGTGCTTAGTTTTTTGTTGCTAAGTTTGCTTCATTTAATTAACTATAGACTCAAAATTGTCTTTTCACCTAGGTACACGCGCTTAGCACCGTTTCTTCCTTGGGTCACCAAACTAGTCTCTCTCTTCTTAATTAACTTGCCACATCAGACTTTATGCCTATGTGGCAAGCTTAGCACCTGTAGGAGCAAGTAAGTACTCCATCCGTTCCAAAATAGATGACTATTTTGGAACGGAGGGAGTACAATAGTGGGCTATAAGCCCGCTTTACATGGAATTTTTGCATATGTGGAGGAAAGAGGCAAGGAAAAAGTGGAGGATTGGGCTCTCATGCAAGAGCCAGCCTCTACATGGTGGAGCATTGGGAGAGGTACCTGTATGGAGGTGGTCAGGAATCGGGAGACTCACGCCGGTTGTAGCGCCGCAGTTAAAATGATAATGGCAAGTCAAATCACGGGGCCCCACCTGTCCAGCAGTAACTCGCTGTCAAATCACATGGCCCTACGTTTGCAGCAGCCTACTCCCTCATCTTCTCGCGTCTCTGTCAAACCGACTAGCCGGAACTGCCCCACCTACCGCGCAGGAAAAGCCCCGCCCTCGACTTTTAAATAGTACAGTATACTAATTTTGTATGCATGGATTGCACCATGGAGCAAAGCCTCAAGAAAACGGCGGTACACATGTACAGAGTATACAGCATGCCCGTCGCGTTCGCGTCGCACCCCAGACGGTCAGTCGGTCTGGCACACCGCTCTCCGAATGGAACGCGCGTCATATTGCATTTGCACGGACATGTGGGACCACAATTGAGAACCGACCATAGGCACACTCCCCGGCCCCGCAAGTCAGGTGAGTTAATAGAAGAGAGAGACAAGCGATAGTACTACTAGAGAAGTGTTGTAGGAGTACATACGTTGGTACCTGGACGATCCCTGCAAGACACGGAAGATCAGTTCATCCATGCATGTGACCAGACTCCAGCAGACACGCCTGGATTGGCTATCGTCTACATATCGTGCAGGCTGTGTTGTACAGGGTTGTAGTTCTGGTGAGAAATCTAAAAAAAGGTTTATTGTCATCTCGCAAAATTAGGTGTCATGTGCTTCGGATCCCTGAGAGGGTTAAACAGCGACAACTGAGTTGGGCTAGTCATTGGGGGCACATGCACGAAGACTACTCGGCTGCCATCTAGGTCAAGCCGGCTATGTTAATTAGGACATCTATCGTCGGACCCCTTTTCTATGATTTTATCTTTAATTTGAGCTTTGATCCTTGTCTAGTTTGTCCGTCGGGATTCATCTTGTCTCCTTTGGGCAGTGAGGTTATGATTTCTTGTCATGTGGCATTTTTTCGTGTTATATGTTATAATCCGGTGCTTCAGATCAAAATGACGACAACTGCGCCTCCGGGGCACGTGCATGAAGACTTCTCGACAGTCATTGCCGAGGTCAAGCCGGCTCCGGCCGGTAGACAAAAGAAAACTAGTACTCCACTATATAGGCAGGAGCCTCCGCGCTTGCTTGCTAGTGTTGCTCTCTTCACACTGTCTCGTCCTCTCCAGATCTAAACACGACAGCGGTGGCCACACTCTCTCTCTCTCTGCTCACCGCTGGTCACAGATCCAGCCGGATCCTCTCTGCCGGGGAAGGTGAGAAGGTGCAATGTTCACGCGGTCGTCCTCGGCGACGGCTCTTACCCACTGCCGGCGCGTCCGGATCAGCGTGCCGTGCCGTTCTCTCCCAAGCATCGCTGGCGAGGGAGGGCCTCCCACCCCTTCTTCCTCGCTGTCGTAGTGTGGGCAGATCCGGCCTCCCGCTGCCCACCTAGCGACATCCCGGCGACCCTCAGGTATAACTTCCTTCGAAACCGGCCTTGCTCTACTTCCCGAGCTCTTGATGTCGCTACATTTGTATCTTTTACTATTTCTCAGGCCCCCTCGTAGATAGGATCGATCGGCTGTTCGAAAACCACCTAATTTTTTACTGTTAAGAGGTAAAACTAGTTCATGCACTCGAATCTAGTACTACTTGGTTCAAACAAGGAAGAAAGGGGGTGGGGGTGGGGGAAGATTTGTTACCTGAATCTAGGACTTGGTCGAAAGAGGAAATAATGGGAGCGAAAAGTAGCAGAGACTGGCTATCCAACTGGTCTCTAGGTCTAATAGGGAAATAAAGGGAACGCAGTACAAACTCAATATAAACCCGATCTATTGGTTGAAAAAGGAAAGAAAGTGGGGACTGGGGGACAAGTCAACAGAGTAAGTCCAGCACTAGATTTGCTAGCCTCACACAGTATAAGGTGGCTATATACCGAACAAAAATGGGACCAACCCAGATATCCTCTTCTGATGTTTGTTGCCCCGAGCCGCTCTTATGTAATGCCACTGGTAAAATGTAGCAGTCGCACTGTTAAAAGTAAGGACACGTTAAACCAATGTTGTTTTCAATGTAATGCCTCCAGTAATATGAATCAATGGCACTTTTTTTCATGTCCTGCTAAATTTCCCATTAAGATAAGTTGCTTCTTTTCGTTAGAGATGCAACTGTCCTGGTCCGCCTACTCTCCCGTGCCCAAATACCGACTCTGTAGCAGCTGTTAATGTAATGTTGCTGGTAAAATGAAGCAATGGCACCATTAAAGTAATGTCGTATTTAACGGTTGTCATAGTTAATCCTAATGCCCACACTAATATCTAGCAATGCTGCTAGAAATTGCTACTGTCCTTGTACGATTGCCATTCAGATAAGGAACATGCTTTTTTTCATTTGATGCATGTTTCATCACTTGTTAGTCACCCTCCTTTCCACCTTTTTTGTGCAAACAGAGATATACATTTCACGCTTGATCTTAGTTGAACTGCACAAATGATATCCAAATTATAGTTGAACATTCCAGGAGCTTCACGACCAACCTTGATGTTGCTCAATTTTATTGCAACTAATGAAGAAGAAGCTCTGTGGGTTTCGTTTTCTGATGGAAATGGAACCGGGGCTGGAGCCCTTTTCTTAAAAAAGAAGAAGAAGCTGCTAGCTCATGGGACATTGCTTCATTTTAGGTGAACTGCACCAAAAGGTCCCATGAATTGAATCATCCATGTTGGTGACTGGTGTCATCCCTTCTACGATGGCGTTGACTGCAGATATGGTTCCCATCACGAGGTATGTTCCTTTTTGGTCTGACCGTTTGCCAAAGATCCTGCATGTTGATCCTGCTCTTGTGCTACTGTTTTGGCACTGCCATGATAAAGCAGTAATGTTATTATTTTGCACCTTAATCTAGTGGCACTATTAATTTGAGGCAATGTTTTGGCACCGCTAGTGCCACTGTTTTTTTTATATATCGAAAGAGGGGATTCCCTCCGATTTCATTAAAGAAACCCAACCATAGAGAACCATTATCCGACAACATCTCAGTGTAAACGGGCAGTTATGCAACTACTACTAGAACGGACTGAGTACTAGCAGGAGACAAGTTCGCCACATAAGCTAGGCAGGTAGGGGGACGCAACACCAGCTCGACCAAGTTTGGATTACAACCCAAATGCTACCATAGAAACATCAGGGGGAAGATAGGGACTGAAAGAGCCAGCTTCAGCATCTCAGTCAAAGCACCCCCGGCCTTCATCCTTGCGACGCATGGTATACCTCGTTTGCCACCTGCTCGACCCTAGTGTCACTGATAAAATGAAGTAATAATACAGTTAAAATAGAGCGAGTGTCCTCTCTATCATTTCATTTCCAATGTAGATAAAGAAAGTGCTTCTCTTTGTTAATGTATGTTTCATCAACTAGTCCCATTGTTAATGTTTAAGCATTTCTGCAAACTGGGGTGCTTAATTTTAGTTGATCTGCACAAAAATAGAGATTTGAATGTCTCAAGGCCCCTCCTTGTACTACCGATGTACACTGATGTTCATCACTGGCAGAAGGTGTCCCCCTGGAGACTTGGGATGATTTCCAGTATGAGGCGTCGCAGGGCCCATCTCGCCCTCGTAGCATAGCATACTATGATACTATCACAATATTTTCTTCTATTTATTTTGCGTGTTTCATCAACTAGTGCCACCATAATGTAATCACGCTTTTTCATTATCTGTGCAAACAGGGTTATTCAGCTGCATATTGGTGGAACTGCACAAATGTACGGATGGAACCGGCATATATGCAGAGTGCGGGGTGTGCAAAGTAAAATTACCGACACCAACCATGCTCCATGCACGCATTGGCATCCACCACCACTAGTGGGATGTGTGGCGCTCTCTGTGGATGGATCTTTCTCGGCAGCAAATCATCTAACCAAATACTAGTAGCTTATATTGGCAGTTTTCTAGGGAGTACTCTTTTCTGAAAGAAGCACCAATCTATTTTTCTTTATTTGTACACAGTGTCACAACTTTGACCCAAAGGTCCAGAGCTATTTAAGGGTGATTGGCGTAGTACTCGGAGACTGATTGTAAGCATGATTTTCATTAGCTGTCACACTGATTGTAAGCATGAGCAGGTGGAAGATTAGGTTAGTGCAAAGCTTACCTTAAACCCTACCGCCGTCGTTGAAACGAGGCTAGCGTCGAGGGAACCATGGAGAACGGCGGGGAAGCGACATCGCGCCATCCGTCCTCCTCTTGCGGTGGGAGAACGAATACTCCTATGGCTCCGGCTGGCTCTATACCCTCACGAATGGCACACCGTACTCGATCGATTCACTATCCTCTGGGTGCTCGACCTTCGACCTGTACGCCCACCACCTCCGCCTGACTTTCGCCTCGGGCGAATCTGTCTGCTCCATCGCCCAGAGGAGATACTCGATGAACTCGAAGGACTGCGGCGTGACTGCCGCCGAGGAGTACATGTACATCGCCGCCGTCTCGCTCTTTCGCATACATTGTCACATGGCCCTCACCGTCCTCGAAATCTCCCACTCATTGTCAAACCAAGTAAGGATCTCATTCAACCTGGCTAATTTTGCCTGGTCGCCGCCGGCGATCTGCCTGATTCGTTGTTGCATCCTCTCCATAAATGTCCTTTTGAGTGGTCTGGTGCTAGCTTTGGAAGATGGGAGGAGAGACGGTGGTCTTGCAATAGATAAGAGGGAGAGGCGAGACGGTGGTTTTGGAATGGAGATGATGGAGAGGAGAGGAGGTGGTTTTGCAATGGAGAAGAGGGACAGGCGACACGGTGGTTTTGGAATGGAGATGATGGAGAGGAGAGGTGGTGGTTTTGCAATGGAGAAGAGGGAGAGGCGAGACGGTGGTTTTTGAATGGAGATGATGGAGAGGAGAGGAGGTGGTTTTGCAATGGAGAAGAGGGAGAGGAGCGTGCGGCAGCGATTTAGGATTGGACGAGAGGGCCGGTGCGCTATGACTGGATCAAAATCAAAATCAATTTACCCTTCAATTAAGAAAGCGACCCCACATTAACTAGTCTCCCTTTTATTCTGGGTCATAATTGACCATGATTTTCGCAAATAAAATATATGTTATACGTTGCAAAGATAATATAATTTGAAAGTACATTCAGATACAAACCAAACGATACAATTTTTGGTGACATGCATTCACATTTTGCTTGTCAAATACAGTACGTGGTCAAACTTTGACTCAAATACGCAAAACAAAAAAATACTTCCAAGACCAGCGCCGCTCTTCTCCTCATAAACCACCGCCGCTCCTCTCCTATTCCAATCTAAATCCAGCGCCGCTCCTCTCCTCTTCCATTTCAAAACCACCGCCCGTCCTCTCCTGTTCCAATCCAAAACCAGCGTCGCTCCTCTCCCGTTCTAATCCAAAACCAGCGCTGCTCCTCTCCTCTTCCATTCAAAAACCACCGCCGGTGAGTGAAGGTGCTGTGGAGAAGTAGATCGATGGAGGAGTACAACCGATACGTGAGGATCGCAGACGGCGACCCTATGAAGCTAGCTAGGATGTTGGAGATACAGTCTTGGTTTGACAATAAGGACCAACTAGCGGCGACGGCGACATCCACGGCCAAATATCTGCAACAGAGCGAAAAGGCGGTGATACTCCCGGAGGGAGTCGCGCGGGAGTACATAGAGCTGCTCCTATGGGCCATGGAGGAAATAGATTCACCGAATCCGATTGTGAGGGAGCGGTGGTGGGAGTATCGATCCCAGATGGAGCATCCACCAGAGATTGAAGGATCGAGCATCTACAGGGTGCCGTTTGTGAGGGTGTCGTGCCAAAGCGAGCCGGTGGAGTCTTCGTCGACCGAACCCAACTGCAAGAGGAGAAAAACAGTTGGCCCGGCGATGCTTCCCCGCCATCCTCTCCCTCGCCGTTGACATCGTCTCACGGGCGGCTGTCTGCCGCCGAGGAATAGGAGGGACTGCCCCCCCCAGCACAATAGTCGGGCAGGTTGTGAATTGTCAGGAGGAGCTTAGGGTTGTCAGTATTTGCATGTTGTGAATTGTGTTTTGTGTTTTGTATTTTGAGAGTACTTTCAGATATGAATGTCTTTTGAATTTCATATTTGTAGTATTGAGCATATGAAGTATTTTATGAATTCTAGAGATCTATTTTTAGCACTTAAAAAAATGTAGTTTCATAGGAGTATAAAAGTGCAGACAATGTGATTCTCAGAGAAGAAACTGCAAGTTTCAGTTTCAGATAAGAAACTCCAAGTTCAGTTTCAGATAAGAAACTGCAACTTTCAGAGGCAGAGCATTTATATTAATACGGCCTTTTCAAACAGTGTTAACATCATGTTGGAAGTTTTATTCATGGTCAAAACTGGAACTACCAGCCAGCTAACATCATGCTGATCAACATTCATGCATAGCACATCTTCATATGATGCACAGTCAAAAAGATATGCTATTTTCAAAATGCCCACACAATATCGAGTGTGCGAAAAACAGAGAAAACGAGGGACGAAGTTTTGGCAAGTGTTGGACGTGGTGTGCATAGATGAAAATTGGGACCCACATGTCAATAAAGGCAGAGGCAAAAAATTGTAGATATTTTCTCTGCACAGGTGGAATCGAACCCGGGCGGAATAGCTGTCGGGTAGTGTCACTCGGCCACTAGGCTAGTTCAGTTGTTTCGTTACTAATAAGGCACTTCCTCAGGTGGTCGGATCTCCTCCTGCGCCTTTGTGCACTCGCCGCGACACCGCTGTCTGCCGTTGTGAACATGCTAAACAAACAAGAGGAATCTGGAGAGGACTGTACGTGAAGAGGCGGACAGTCGGGACCCACCAGGTCTGTGGCCGTACGCAAGCAAGTGCCTCATCGAAAAATACTTCCTCCTAATGCTATACTGACATTGGGGCCCACGGGTTTGTCAACATAGTTACATGTTTTTAGGTGCTTCAACGTAGTTACTATAGGAGATAAATTCACAACGAAGCCGGGGAGCTGGCAGGTATCATTTATTATCACTGGGGAAGCAAGTATCAGCTGGGTTTTGGGCTGCCCCGTCTAGGCTTTCTTTTTTAACATGCGCAGCCCACGACCTCAGCTCGGAGGTCCATAGGCCAGTTTGTATTTTCTTGAGGGCCGTCATGTATCGGCCGGCCTATGGACCTCCCATCCGAGGTTTTATTTTTCCTGAAACATCGGCAGCCCAATTTATGTTTTTTTTTAAGAAAACGCAGAGGTCTGTTCTATTTTTCTATATAAGAATAGGAACGCCTGGTCCAACTTATGTTTTCCCTTCTAACTATATTTTATATATTTAAATTATTTTATATATTATTGTTATTGTCATCATATATTTAACAGATACTTACATATGTAAGAAAACAATATCCCACATCTTATTAACTTATAAAAATAATTTCTTAACAATAAAATCCTGGATTTTTTTGGCAACGAAAATCCTGGTGATTGTGTACGAAAGCTTGGTAAGATTTAAGGACCAATGTAATAATAAATCACTTATTATTTAAATATATATATATAACAAAATGCTCAGCCCCTGTTTATTTTTTGATAACATTGTTGCGCCCACCCCAACATTATAATTAGAATCAGCCTAGCAAAATCGTGTATTTCGAGAAAGTGCAAATGGCCTGTAATTTTTTAGGAAAAACATAAATGGGCCGCATGGACGCTACATTATTTGTTCACCCAGCCCAGCTAATGGAATGTAATTCAAAAAAAAGAGATCAAATTGATTGTAAATTCTACCCCGCAAAAAAAAGACTGTAATTCTGAAAAAATGGGTTGAATACGTGCCTCATTTTTTGAGGCTGAAATGTGGGCCAATAGGTCAAAGCCAATGCACGTCGTTGTCAACTTAGTCAACAAATGATTCTGACATCGTTAGCCGTTGGATTTTCATCCAACGACCGGCATCCATCTTCAATCTCTCGTCTTCTTCCTCCAGCGCCGCCGGACCACCTGCTCCCGCCTCCTGCTGCTAGCAGCTCTGCTTGGCACGCTTCGCTGTGAAGCGCTACTCCATCGTTGGCCAGGCCATCCCTCCACCCCTCCACACCTCCTGTTCTTCTCCACCGACTGCCGAACCACACCGCACCAGAACCAGTTAACCCTTGTACACCTCTCCATCTGCGACTCTACTCCTGTGTCTTCCCATCTCCGGCTCGTTGCTGTCCGGGGCCTCGCCATCGTCCACTACCTTGGATGCGCTCGGCGCGGAGTGGTCAACGTGGTCAACGAACGACACCATCGGAAGTAGACTGTGCGTGAAGAGGCTGACAGCTGGGTCCACGGCCGCACGCAAGGAAATGCCTCCTTATTACGCGCAAAATAATGATTCCTCCACCTGACAGCTGGGACCCATGATAACCCACAAGTATAGGGGATCGCAATAGTTTTCGAGGGTAGAGTATTCAACCCAAATTTATTGATTCGACACAAGGGGAGCCAAAGAATATTCTCAAGTATTAGCAGCTGAGTTGTCAATTCAACCACACCTGGATAACTTAATATCTGCAGCAAAGTATTTAGTAGCAAAGTAGTATGGAAGTAACGGTAACGGTGATAAAAGTAACAGTAGCAGTTTTGTAGTAATTGTAATAGTGGCAACGGAAAAGTAACTAAGCAAAGAGGAATATGTGAAAAGCTCGTAGGCATTGGATTGGTGATGTAGAATTATGTCGGATGCGATTCCTCATGCAATAGTTATAACATAGGGTGACACAGAACTAGCTCCAATTCATCAATGTAATGTAGGCATGTATTCCGAATATAGTCATACGTGCTTATGGAAAAGAACTTGCATGACATCTTTTGTCCTACCCTCCCGTGGCAGCGGGGTCCTAATGGAAACTAAGGGATATTAAGGCCTCCTTTTAATAGAGTACCGGACCAAAGCATTAACACTTAGTGAATACATGAACTCCTTAAACTACGGTCATCACCGGTAAGTATCCCAATTATTGTCACTTTGGGGTTAACAGATCACAACACATAATAGGTGACTATAGACTTGCAAGATAGGATCAAGAACTCACATATATTCATGAAAACATAATAGATTCAGATCTGAAATCATGGCACTCGGGCCCTAGTGACAAGCATTAGGCATAGCAAAGTCATAGCAACATCAATCTCAGAACATAATCGATACTAGGGATCAAACCCTAACAAAACTAACTCGATTACATGGTAAATCTCATCCAACCCATCACCGTCCAGCAAGCCTACGATGGAATTACTCACGCACGGCGGTGAGCATCATGAAATTGGTGATGGAGGAAGGTTGATGATGACGATGGCGACGGATTCCCCTCTTCGGAGCCCCGAACGAACTCTAGATCAGCCCTCCCGAGAGAGATTAGGGCTTGGCGGCGGCTCCGTATCGTAAAACACGATGAATCCTTCTCTCTGATTTTTTTCTCCCCAAACGTGAATATATAGAGTTGGAGTTGAGGTCGATGGAGCACCAGGGGGGCCCATGAGGCAGGGGCGCGCCCAGGGGGTAGGCGCGCCCCCCACCCTCGTGGATAGGGTGTGGGCCCCCTGGCCTTGATTCTTTCACTAGTATTTTTTATTAATTCCAAAAAATTCTCCGTGAAGTTTCAGGTCATTCCGAGAACTTTTATTTCTGCACAAAAATAACACCATGGCAATTCTGCTGAATACAACGTCAGTCCGGGTTAGTTCCATCCAAATCATGCAAGTTAGAGTCCAAAACAAGGGCAAAAGTGTTTGGAAAAGTAGATACGATGGAGACGTATCAACTCCCCCAAGCTTAAACCTTTGCTTGTCCTCAAGCAATTCAGTTGACAAACTGAAAGTGATAAAGAAAAACTTTTACAAACTATGTTTGCTCTTGTTGTTGTAAATATGTAAAGCCAGCATTCACGTTTTCAGTAAAGCTTATGAACTAACCATATTCACGATAACACTTAGGTCTCATGTTTACTCATATCAATGGCATAATCAACTAGCGAGCAATAATAATAAATCTCGGATGACAACACTTTCTCAAAACAATCATAATATGATATAACAAGATGGTATCTCGCTAGCCCTTTCTGGGACCGCAAAACATAAATGCAGAGCACCTCTCGAGATCAAGGACTGACTAAACATTGTAATTCATGGTAAAAGAGATCCATTCATAGTCATACCCAATATAAATTAATAGTAATGGATGCAAATGACAGCGGTGCTCTCCAACTGGTGCTTTTTAATAAGAGGCTGATGACTCAACATAAAAGTAAATAGATAGGCCCTTCGCAGAGGGAAGCAGGGATTTGTAGAGGTGCTAGAGCTCGATTTTGAAATAGAGATGAATAATATTTTGAGCGGCATACTTTCATTGTCAACATAACAACCGAGAGATCTCGATATCTTCCATGCTACACACATTATAGGCGGTTCCCAAGCAGAATGGTAAAGTTTATACTCCCCCACCACCAAGAAGCATCAATCCATGGCTTGCTCAAAACAACGAGTGCCTCCAACTAGCAACAACCCTGGGGGAGTTTTGTTTGCAATTATTTTGATTTGATTTGCTTAGAGCATGGGACTGGGCATCCCGGTGACCAGCCATTTTCTCGTGAGTGAGGAGCGGAGTCCACTCCTCTTGAGAATAACCCACCTAGCATGGAAGATACAGACAGCCCTAGTTGATACATGAGCTATTCGAGCATACGAAAAAGAATTTCATTTGAAGGTTTAGAGTTTGGCACATACAAATTTACTTGGAACGGCAGGTAGATACCGCATATAGGAAGGTATGGTGGACTCATATGGAATAACTTTGGGGTTTATGGAAGTGGATGCACAAGCAGTATTCCCGCTTAGTACAAGTGAAGGCTAGAAAGAGACTGGGAAGCGACCAACTAGAGAGCGACAACAGTCATGAACATGCATTAAAATTAATAAACATTGAGTGCAAGCATGGGTAGGATATAATCCACCATGAACATAAATATCGTGGAGGCTATGTTGATTTTGTTTCAACTACATGTGTGAACATGTGCCAAGTCAAGTCACTTGAATCGTTCAAAGGAGGATACCACCCTATCATACCACCTCACAGCCATTTTAATAGCATGTTGGCACGCAAGGTAAACCATTATAAACTCCTAGCAAATTAAGCATGGCATGAGCAACTATAATCTCTAATTGTCATTGCAAACATGTTTCATTCATAATAGGCTGAATCAGGAACGTTGAACTAATCATATTTACAAAAACAAGAGAGGTCGAGTTCATACCAGCTTCTCTCATCTCAATCAGTCCATCATATATCGTCATTATTGCCTTTCACTTGCACGACCGAACGGTGTGAATAATAATAATAATGCGCGTGCATTGGACTAGGCTGGAATCTATAGTCATTCAATACAAAGGAGAAGCCAAGATAATATGGGCTCTTAGTTAAATCAACAATAATGCATATAAGAGCCACTTCAGCATTTTCATTAAGGTCTTCTCCTCTCGACCCCCAAAGAAAAGAAAAGAAATAAAACCATTTACACGGGAAAGCTCCCAACAAGCAAAAGAAGAACGAGAAATCTTTTTGGGTTTTCTTTTAATTACTACTACCACAGGCATGAAAAGTAAACTCGATAAAAGCTACAACTAAATTTTTTTTTGTTTTTCTTAAGGTTTTTCAAACACACAAGAAAAAGGCGAGAAAAGAAAATAAACTAGCATGGATATGGAAATTTTGCTCAAAAATATTAGTGAGTAGGAGATATTGTTCGCGCTGGTCGCGGAGGAAGTCGGTGAGGCCCGCATTCTCAGCCAAATAATAAAAATCATCATGAATCCTGGCTGCCCTCAAGAAATCATCACAAGGCCATTCACACGGCCGAACCTCCGTGGTGCGAGGGAGATTATATTTGGGCCTTTTATCCTCTTCACTTTGCTTGTCCTTCGAGCTTCGGCTCGAAGAGCCCCTCAAAAATCTCTTCATCATTTTCTGAAAATTTCTAAGATTTTTAGTAACTTAAAATAAAAGTGAACCAAACTCAACAAAATTGATGCAACTACTCCCACAAGTGCCTAGAGACTATATCATGCATTAGAACTACTTGGGACCATATAAATTTGACATGCAAGCTCAAGAACAGGGTCACCTAGGCAGCAAAAATTTGCAATGAATAAAGCACTAGAACAAAAACTAATTGGAGCATTGGAGGAGTCACATACCCAAGAACAATCCCCCAAAGCAGTTTTGTAAATGGGGTTTGAGCAAGGAGATCGAAAATCGCAGCAAGATGAGCTAGAACTCGTGCTTGAGCTGGTTGGTGATTTTTTTTGGGAGGAAGAAGGAGTGTGGGGGGGCTGGAATAAGTGGAGGGGGCCACCAGGGGCCCACGAGGCAGGGGCGCGCCCCAGGGGGGTGGGCGCGCCCTGGACCCTCGTGGCCAGGTGCTTGCTCCCCCTGATGTGTTCTCAGTGCTAGATATTCTCCAATATTCTAGAAAAAAATCATATTTCATTTTCGGGACATTTGGAGAACTTTTATTTTTGGGGTATTTTTTATTGCACGGATAATTCAGAAAACAGACAGAAATCACTATTTTTGCTTTATTTAATCTAAATAATAGAAAGTAAAAGGAGGGTATAGAAGGTTGTGCTTTCTAACTTCATCCATCTCATGCTCATCAAAAGTAATCCACTAACAAGGTCGATCAAGTCTTGTTAACGAACTCATTCCGAATAACATGGAGCCGGAGAAATTTCGAATAACACTATGTTACCTCAACGGGGATATGCACATCCCCAACAATAAGAATATCATATTTCTTCTTGACAGTAGGAAGAGGAAATTCAAAACCTCCAATAGTAATAGTTGAAATTTTTCCAATAGAATTGATACTGTGGACTTGAGGTTGTTTCCTCGGAAAGTGTACCGTATGCTCATTACCATTAACATGAAAAGTGGCATTGCCTTTGTTGCAATCAATAACAGCCCCTGCAGTATTCAAAAAGGGTCTACCAAGTATAATCGACATACTATCGTCCTCGGGAATATCAAGAATAACAAAGTCCGTTAAAATAGTAATGCTTGCAACCACAACAGGCACATCCTCACAAATGCCGACAGGTATAGCGGTTGATTTATCAGCCATTTGCAAAGATATTTCAGTAGGTGTCAACTTATTCAAATCAAGTCTACGATATAAAGAGAGAGGCATAACACTAACACAGGCTCCAAGATCACATAAAGCAGTTCTAACATAGTTTCTTTTAGTGGAGCATGGTATAGTTGGTACTCCTGGATCTCCAAGTTTCTTTGGTAGTCCACCCTTAAAAGTATAATTAGCAAGCATGGTGGAAATTTCAGCTTCCGGTATCTTTCTTTTATTTGTAACAATATCTTTCATGTACTTAGCATAAGGATTCATTTTAAGCATATCAGTAAAACGCATACGCAAAAAGATAGGTCTAATCATTTCAGCAAAGCGCTCAAAATCCTCATCGTCCTTTTTCTTGGATGGTTTAGGAGGAAAAGGCATGGGTTTCTGAACCCATGGTTCTCTTTCTTTACCGTGCTTCCTAGCAACAAAGTCTCTCTTATCATAACGTTGATTCTTTGATTGTGGGTTATCAAGATCAACAGCACGTTCAATCTCTACATCATTATTATTGCTAGGTTGAGCATCAACATGAACATCATCATTAACATTATCACTAGGTTCATGTTCATTACCAGATTGTGTTTCAGCATCAGAGATAGAAATATCATTGGGATTCTCGGGTGTGTCTACAATAGGTTCACTAGAAGCATGCAAAGTCCTATCATTTTTCTTTTTCTTCTTTTTAAAAGGACTAGGTGCATCAACTTTAGTTCTCTGAGAATCTTGCTCAATTCTCTTAGGGTGGCCCTCGGGATACAAAGGTTCCTGAGTCATTTTACCCCCTCTAGTCATAACTCTAACAACATTATCATTTTTCTTATTATTTAATTCATTGAGCAAATCATTTTGAGCTTTAAGCACTTGTTCTACTTGAGTGGTAACCATAGAAGCATGTTTACTAATGAGTTTAAGTTCACCTTTAACACTAGACATATAATCACTCAAGTGTTCAATCATATAAGCATTTCGTTTCAATTGTCTACCAACATAAGCATTGAAGTTTTCTTGTTTAACAATAAAATTATCAAACTCATCTAAGCATTGGCTAGCAGACTTATAACGAGGAATATCACCTTCATCAAATCTATAGAGAGAATTTACCTTTACTACCTGTGTCGGGTTATCAAGACCATGTATTTCTTCAACAGGCGGAAAATTAAGACCATGTATTTCTTCAACAGGTGGTAAATTCTTAACATTAATACCCTTTTCTTTCATAGATTTCTTTGCCTCTTGCATATCTTCAGGACTGAGATATAGAATACCCCTTTTCTTCGGAGTTGGCTTAAGAGTTGGTTCAGGAAGTGTCCAATTATTTTCATTAGTCAACATATTATTCAATAGTAATTCAACTTGATCAACTGTTCTTTCCCTGAAAACACAACCAGCACAACTATCCAGGTGGTCTCTAGAAGCATCGGTTAGTCCATTATAAAAGATATCAAGTATTTTGTTTCTCTTGAGAGGATGATCAGGCAAAGCATTAAGTAATTGGTGAAGCCTCCCCCAAGCTTGTGGGAGACTCTCTTCTTCAATTTGCACAAAATTATATATTTCCCTTAAAGCAGCTTGTTTCTTATGAGCGGGGAAATATTTAGCAGAGAAGTAATAAATCATATCCTGGGGACTACACACACAATCAGGATCAAGAGAATTAAACCATATTTTAGCATCACCCTTTAATGAGAACGGAAATAATTTAAGGATATAGTAGTAACGAGTTTTCTCATCATTAGTGAACAGGGTGGCTATATCATTTAGTTTAGAAGATGTGCCACAACAGTTTCAGATTCATAGCCATAAAAAGGATCAGATTCAACCAAAGTAATTATCTCAGTATCAACAGAGAAATCATAATCCTTATCAGTAACACAGATAGGTGAAGTAGCAAAAGCAGGGTCATATTTCATTCTAGCATTCAAGGATTTTTGTTTTAGCTTAGCTAATAATTTCTTAAGATCATTCCTATCATTGCAAGCAAGAAAGTCTCTAGCTGTTTCTTCATCCATAACATAGCCCTCAGGCACAACAGGCAATTCATATCTAGGGGGAGAATCTTCATCATCACTTCCATCAATATTATCAGTTGCAATAATCTCACTCTCTCTAGCCCTAGCAAGTTGTTCATCAAGAAATTCACCTAGTGGCACAGTAGTATCAAGCATAGAAGTAGTTTCATCATAAGTATCATGCATAGCAGAAGTGGCATCATCAATAACATGCAACATATCAGAATTAATAGCAGAAGCAGGTTTAGGTGTCGCAAGTTTACTCAAAACAAAAGGTGGATCAAGTGCAGAGCTAGATGGCAGTTCCTTACCTCCCCTCGTAGTTGAGGGATAAATTTTGGTTTTCTCGTCTTTCAAGTTCCTCATAGTGATCAGCAGATATAAATCCCAATTGACTCAAAGAATAGAGTTATGCTCCCTGGCAATGGCGCCAGAAAATAGTCTTCATAACCCACAAGTATAGGGGACCGCAACAGTTTTCGAGGGTAGAGTATTCAACCCAAATTTATTGATTCGACACAAGGGGAGCCAAAGAATATTCTCAAGTATTAGCAGCTGAGTTGTCAATTCAACCACACCTGGATAACTTAATATCTGCAGCAAAGTATTTAGTAGCAAAGTAGTATGGAAGTAACGGTAACGGTGATAAAAGTAACAGTAGCAGTTTTGTAGTAATTGTAACAGTGCCAACGGAAAAGTAACTAAGCAAAGAGCAATATGTGAAAAGCTCGTAGGCATTGGATCAGTGATGGAGAATTATGTCAGATGCGATTCCTCATGCAATAGTTATAACATAGGGTGACACAGAACTAGCTCCAATTCATCAATGAAATGTAGGCATGTATTCCGAATATAGTCATACGTGCTTATTGGAAAGAACTTGTGTGACATCTTTTGTCCTACCCTCCCGTGGCAGCGGGGTCCTAATGGAAACTAAGGGATATTATGGTCTCCTTTTAATAGAGTACCGGACCAAAGCATTAACACTTAGTGAATACATGAACTCCTCAAACTAAGGTCATCACCGGTAAGTATCCCGATTATTGTCACTTCGGGGTTAACGGATCATAACACATAATAGGTGACTATAGACTTGCAAGATAGGATCAAGAACTCACATATATTCATGAAAACATAATAGGTTCAGATCTGAAATCGTGGCACTCGGGCCCTAGTGACAAGCATTAAGCATAGCAAAGTCATAGCAACATCAATCTCAGAACATAATGGATACTAGGGATCAAACCCTAACAAAACTAACTCGATTACATGGTAAATCTCATCCAATCCATCACCGTCCAGCAAGCCTACGATGGAATTACTCACGCATGGCGGTGAGCGTCATGAAATTGGTGATGGAGGAAGGTTGATGATGACGATGGCGACGGATTCCCCTCTCCGGAGCCCCGAACGGACTCTAGATCAGCCCTCCCGAGAGAGATTAGGGCTTGGCGGCGGCTCCGTATCGTAAAACGCGATGAATCCTTCTCTCTGATTTTTTCTCCCCGAACGTGAATATATAGAGTTGGAGTTGAGGTCGGTGGAGCACCAGGGGACCCACGAGGCAGGGGCGCGCCCAGGGGGTAGGCGCGCCCCCCACCCTCGTGGACAGGGTGTGGGCCCCCTGGCCTTGATTCTTTCGCCAGTATTTTTTATTGATTCCAAAAAGATTCTCCGTGAAGTTTCAGGTCATTCCGAGAACTTTTATTTCTGCACAAAAATAACACCGGCAATTCTGCTGAAAACAGCGTCTGTCCGGGTTAGTTCCATCCAAATCATGCAAGTTAGAGTCCAAAACAAGGGCAAAAGTGTTTGGAAAAGTAGATACGATGGAGACGTATCAACCCACCGGAAGGGCCTCTGTATTTTGCGAAAAAACGTTCCCATCGCTGACAGGTCGGACCCACCAGCTATATCTTCGCACGCAAGGAAGTGGCTCCTTATTACGCACACAAAAATGAATACCCCCTGCTAGCTGGGACCCATAATAGTGGGAGGCTGACTTGTGGGCCAACTAAGTTGACGGGGACGGAGGGCTTTGTCAACTTAGTCAATATGAATGATTCTAGCTCCAGTGACCGTACGATGTCCATCCAACGTCCATAGTGCTTCTTCAACCTCTGGTCTTCTTGCTCCAGCCGCCCAAACCAGCGCCGGTCGTGCCTCGTGCTCCTGCCTCCCGTGGCCGGCTGCGATGCCACAGAGGTCTCACCGCCCCCTACTACTCCCACTGCTGGCCAGGCCATCCCTCTACTCACCCACACCCCCTGTTATTCTGCGGTGACGGCAGCCTCACACCGCAGCGAACCAGTGAACCCTCATACTCCTCTACGCGTGGGCATCCACTGCCGCATCTTCCCCGGCTCCGCGTCGTCCCCTTCCTAGGCCTCGCCGTCATCCACCGCCCTGGTGCTCTCAGCACGGCGTGGTCAACATGGTCAAGGAATGGCTTCCATAGAACGTGGACTGTACATCGAGAGGCTGACAGCTGGGTCCACGGCCGCAGCAAGGAAGTGCCTCCTTATTACATGGAAAATAATGATTCCTCCACCTGACAGCAGGGACCCACCAGACGGGCAACCGTATTTCATGAAAAAAATATTTCCCCCTGACTGCTGGGACCTACCAGCTACATCTTCGCACGCAAGGAAGTGCGTTCGGGCAAAAAAATGATTCGCCCCCTGACTGCTGGGACCCACCAGCTACATCTTCGCACGCAAGGAAGTGCCTGACAGTCGGGACCCACCTGGTTGAAGCGTACGTAGTGTTGTCATTCTGGTCGCGAATGCGTACGTACATACTGGTCGATGTAGAGGCGCGCACGTAGCATGTACATGAACGTACATCGTCCAGGGTGCAAGAAAGTAAATACGGCCACGTACGTACATACGGGCGGGGTCTCGAACGCCTACTCGCGCGTACGTATGGCCAGGGCTCATGTACATGGCTGGGTCGGAATGGAGAAACTGCATCGTCGTCGCGTTCATGGGGAGGCAACAGAATGTGTCCTGTTCATCGGGAGGCAACGGAACGCGTGGGAGCCAACCGGCTTGGACAGAACAGCCGATGGAAACGAGGCCTGGCGTACCGCAGAACGGAGGAAACGACCTTGTGTTCGACCGGCCACGTTCGAAACGGGGTCCTGTTCATCGGAGGGGTCTGGCGTACCGCAAAATGGAGGAAACGGACCTCCTACGATCGAAACGGGGTCCTGTTGATCGGGAGGGGTGTGGCGTACTGCAAAACGGAGGAAACGGACTTGTGTTGGAGCGCTACGGTCGAAACGGGGGTCATCGGGAGGGGTGTGGCGTACCGCAAAACGGGACTCCACGGGATACTGTTCATCTCCACCGTCGACCCCCTCCAGCCTCCACGGGCTACTATTCATCCACCGTCGACCTCCTCCAGCCACCACCTGCGACTGTTCATCCATGGGCTCCTGTTCATCCAGCCTCCACCGCGCGCTACTCCACCGGCTACTGTTCAACCAGCCCTCTCCACGGGCTCCTGTTCAACCACCCCTCCACGGGCTACTGTTCATCCAACCTTCCATCGTCTACTGTTCATCCAGCCCTCCACGGGGTGGTCCTGTTCATCCAGCCCTCCACGGGGTCCTGTTCATCAAGCCCCAACCGGCTCGATCGATCTGGGTCCTATTCATCCAGAGGCAACACCACGGGGTCCTGTTTATCCACCCCCACTGGGAATTGTTCATCCAAACCCCCCAGCAACGCTCACTGTTCATCCAGAGGCAGCATCGATCGGCTTCAGTTAGCAGCAGTAGCGAAGGAATTGCTCGATCGGGTTCAGTTAACAGCCATCGATCGATCGCTCGGGTTCAGTAATGCGTAGCCTGCAGTGCAATCGCTCGGGTTCAGTAGGAGAACGCCTCGCTTGGGTTCACTTAGAGCCCAACGCCTCGCACCCATGCGCATGCGTGTCCGAGAGAAACGCGCAAACCTCCATGCATCGCTCGGCCCCGACCACCCACCGTAACCGGGAACACCCCGATATTTTCCTCGCCCTCGCTTCTACCATGATTTTTTCCGTCATGGACGGCCCAAAGAATGTCATGCAGCTGCGTCTCCGGCCCGCCCAGGACGAAAAGCCCATTTTCTGTCATGATTTTTTGTCATAGAAGTAGGAGCCCACCACATCTATGATGATACCGGGTTTTGTCACAATTATCATCATAGAAGTGTTATAAGTATGACAGAAAAAATCTATTCGGCCCAAAATGTCACAGATGTGTCTTTTTTTGTAGTGAATTGGCCCCGCCGTTGCTGCTAGCTCCGCCGCTAACTGTTGCCGCTGCTGCTTCTGCCTACATCCACCAACGGCCGCCGCTCCGCGCGCCACCCGCCAGCCGCGCCCGCCTACATCTGCTAGGCGCCCCTTGACCGTGCTGGCCGCAAGCCCCGCCATCGTACCTGGCCACGCTGCCGCCGCTGACCCCTCCGCGCGTGCGCTCGCGCAGGTCCGCGCGCCTCCACTCGCCGACCGCGTGGCACGTCCACCCCCCCCCCTTCTCCGCCCGGCCGCTGCTCACCGGAGCTCCCCGCCGCTCGCCGCCCGTTGCCGCCCCGCGGCCTTCTCCTCGCCCGCACGCCCATCGCCCGCTAACCCGCCCCCATTGGCCTATGGGCCAATGACAGCCGAGGCCCACGCCCCTGTTAAGTTAAAAAAAGAATAAAAAACAATAAAAAATTAATTGATTAATTTAATAATTAATTAGCTTGATTAATGTTGCTTAATTAACCAGTTAACTACCTAATTAGCCTAACTAATCGTGTTAGTTAACTAGGCACACAATAGGGGGGCCACACCCCCTGTTGACCAGTCAAACTTTGGCGGGTCAACTGGGTCACCCTGGCCCACTTGTCAGCCTCTGTGTACATTCTGTGTACACAGGGTTGGGTACCAGTAGCATTTTGTCTTTTAATTTCGAAATAAAATAATTTCAAAAAAGGAATAAAACTTTAAAAATTAATATAAAATAATCCGTAACTCAGATGAAAATACTTTGTACATGAAAGTTGCTCAGAACGACGAGGCGAAACCGAATATGCAGTCTGTTCGTTCGTCGCACGTCCCTAGCATAGCGAACATGCAACAATCCACCTTCGTTTCATCTGCACGAAACGTCAAACACTGGGAATACTTTCCCGGATGTTTTCCCCCTTCACCAATAGCACCTAGTACTATGTTAGGTCACCCCTAGCACCGCATATTGCCATGTTATGCTTTGTGATGCTTTGATTGCTCTGTTATTTATTGTGTTCCCCCTCCGTTACTTCTTTCCGGTAGACCCCGAGACCGCTGTCGATGCCCCCGTGATCGACTACATCGACGATGAGTCCTCTTGCCAGAGCAACCAGGCAAGCCCCCCCCCCTTGATCACCAGATATCGCCTATTCCTTCTCTCTACTGCTTGCATTAGAGTAGTGTAGCATGTTACTGCTTTCGGTTAATCCTATTCTGCTGCATAGCCTGTCATTGTTGCTACAGTTGTTACCCTTACCTGCAATCCTAAATGCTTAGTATATGATGCTAGTATTCCATCAGTGGCCCTACATTCTTGTCCGTCTGCCATGCTATACTACCGGGCCGTGATCACTCGGGAGGTGATCACGGGTATATACTTACATACATATTATATGATACATGTGGTGACTAAAGTCGGGTCGGCTCGTAGAGTACCCGCAAGTGATTCTGATGTGGGGGGCTGAAAGGACAGGTTGCTCCATCCCAGTAGAGGTGGGCCTGGGTTCCCGAAGGCCCCCGACGGTTACTTTGTGGCAGAGCGATAGGGCAGGTTGAGACCACCTAGGCGAGAGGTGGTCCTGGCCCTGGTCGGCGTCCGCGGTTACTTCAAAATAACACGCTTACTGAGATCTTGGTATTTGATCTGAGTCTGGCTACTGGCCTATATGCACTAACCAACTACACGGGAACAGTTATGGGCACTCGACGTCGTGGTATCAGCCGAAGCCTTCTTGACGTCAGCGACTGAGCGGCGCACGCCGGATTGGACTGGAACGCCTGCTCTTGTATTAGGGAGGCTAGGTCTGCTTCCGGCCGCCCACGCAACATGTAGGTGTGCAATGGGCGATGGGCCCAGACCCCTGCGCGCATAGGATTTAGACCGGCGTGCTGACCTCTCTGTTGTGCCTAGGTGGGGCTGCGACGTGTTGATCTTCCGAGGCCGGGCATGACCTAGGAAAGTGTGTCCGGCCAAAGGGGATCAAGCGTGTTGGGTAATGTGGTGCACCCCTGCAGGGAAGTTTATCTATTCGAATAGTCGTGATCCTCGGTAACAGGACGACCCGAGTTGTACCTTGACCTTATGACAACTAGAACCGGATACTTAATAAAACACACCCTTCCAAGTGCCAGATATAACCCGGTGATCGCTCTCACACAGGGCGACGAGGGGAGGATCGCCGGGTAGGATTATGCTATGCGATGATACTTGGTGAACTTACCATCTACTCTCTTCTACATGCTGCAAGATGGAGGCTGCCAGAAGCGTAGGTCTTCGACGGGACTAGCTATCCCCCTCTTATTCTGGCATTCTGCAGTTCAGTCCACCGACATTGCCCCTTTACACAAGTACCCATGCATATGTAGTGTAGATCCTTGCTTGCGAGTACTTTGGATGAGTACTCCCGGTTGCTTTTCTCCCTCTTTTCCCCCTTTCCTTTTTTACCTGGTTGTTGCAACCAGATGTTCGAGCCCCGGAGCCAGACGCCACCGTCGACGATGACCCCTACTACACCGAGGGTGCCTACTACTACGTGCAGGCCGCCGGTGACGACCAGGAGTAGTTTAGGAGGATCCCAGGCAGGAGGCATGCGCCTCTTTTGATCTGTATCCCAGTTTGTGCTAGCCATCTTATGGCAACTTGTTTAACTTATGTCTGTACTCAGATATTGTTGCTTCCGCTAACTCGTCTATGATCGAGCACTTGTATTCGATCCCCCGAGGCCCCTGGATTGTATTATGATGCTTGTATGACTTATTTATGTTTTTAGAGTTGTGTTGTGATATCTTTCCACGAGTATCTGATCTTGATCGTACACGTTTGCGTGCATGATTAGTGTACGATTGAATCGGGGGCGTCACAGTCAAGAGCCCTTGCCGGCAAGGCATTCCGGCAAGGTTTCTTCTGGCCCACGGCCCTCCAGGATGCAGCTGCGCTAGTAACCAAGTGTGAAGCATGTCAGTTCCATTCGAAGAAGCTTCATCAACCAGCTCAAGCCCTTCAAACGATCCCTCTCTCCTGGCCATTTTCGGCCTGGGGGCTCGACATACTGGGCCCCTTCCCCCGTGCTATCGGGGGCTTTGAGTACTTGTATGTCGCAATCGACAAGTTCACAAAGTGGCCCAAAGTGGAAGCAGTGAGGAAGGTGATAGCATAGTCAGCCGTCAAGTTCTTCAAGGGGTTAGTCTGTCATTTTGGTGTGCCGAATAGGGTCATCACCAACAACGGCACGCAGTTCACAAGCCGCACCTTCATGCAATACATCCAGGACCTCGGCAGCAAGGTCTGTTTCGCTTCAGTAGCACAACCACGGAGCAACGGCCAGGTGGAGTGGGCAAATGCTGAAGTACTGCGAGGCCTGAGGACAAAGACTTTTGACAGGCTACACAAGTGTGGGAGGCGCTGGTTTGATGAGTTGTCGCCGGTTCTTTGGTTGATCAGAACATCGCCAAATCTAGCCACCGGCCAGACACCTTTTGCCCTGGTATACGGGGCAGAAGCAGTTCTCCCCACGGAACTCACATACGGGTCACCTCGAGTGCTCGCTTATGATGAGCTTGAGCAAGAGCAGTTGCGGCAAGATGACGCGACGCTCCTTGAGGAAGATTGTCTTCGGGCGGCTGTGCGAGCTGCACGCCACCAGCAAGCCTTGCGCCGCTACCATAGCCGCAAGGTTCATGCCCGAAGTTTTGAGGAAGGCGACCTTGTTCTTCGGCGCGTTCAGTCGGCCAAGAATTCCAACAAGTTGACGCCAAAGTTGGAAGGCCCTTATCGGGTAATACGAGTCACCAAGCCTGGCGCAGTCCGCCTGGAGACCGAAGATGGTATCCCAGTGAGCAACTCCTGGAACATCGAACATCTTCGTAAGTTTTACCCATGAGGCGCGGTTGCCGGGCCTCCCGGCAAACCACCTTTTGTACAAGCCTTGCCGACAAGGCATGTAACCCTTTGTACAGAGCCAGGCGCAGACCCTGAGCATAAATAAATGAAGCGCTGGTGCCCTAAGTTTTCGCATGCATGCTAGGTTGAGTCTCTCTCTTTGGTAGGGTTGATAGTGCTCAGCGGCAACTAACCCCTAGCATAGAGGTCGAGTGTGTGTCTTTCCGTCCTTTCCAGTCCTTTCTTTGGTTTGCAGGCTGCACAGGCGTTTCTGCCAAGCCATTTAAGAGCAGGGAGACGGACCGACATCCTCGACCCCGGCAAGCCATTGCCGGGAGCTGCAGATTCAAGTATCCAACCACGGCAAGCCAAGGTTGCCGGGGGCTGCAGATACAGATAAGCCTTTCATCCCTTGTTATGCATTTCCGTATGGAACTGGGACGTATGAAACCTCATTTATTCCTGGGCCACCGTGCTCCCCCTTTCCTGTTCCCAAGAAGTATTCTCTGGGCCGGAACTTGGTTGTAGTTGCGGTGACAAGGAAACAAACGAAGTGCCTAATCCTACTTCGCCCCTGCCTCCGTCCACAGCGTGAGTATGGTCGTGCTATGGAGTGAGGGGACGGTGTAGCGACCCGACCCGAATGGATCAAGTCTCTGTGCTTAAGTGTCATCCCTGGGTCGGTATGCTGACACACACAGTACTCGAGGATTTATAACAGAGGTAAATCACATGCATAAAGTAACGTAAGAACTATTACCTCAATCCAAATAGCAGAAGTAACAAGGTTGTGGATTCCCATCAACACCAACGGCAAAGTTGAGTGTAGAAATTGTAACCCTAACGAATCACTTACTCGTCGTAAGATATCCTGCAACATGAAACGTTGCAGCCCGAAAACGGGTCAGCACATGGAATATGCTGGCAAATTCACACCATAGAGAAATGATGAACAAAGGCTATCACTACATGCATATATGGCTGGTGGAAAAGCTCTATGGTTATAATGTTTTTGCGAAAAGCCAGTTTTTCCCTACTTCAAAGGAATAAATTTTATTTAACTATCATGGTGGTTGTGAAACATTGAGAAGGTACCTCCAACTCAATCCCAATTAAGTGTCATCATTAACCCAGCAAAATTAATTAAAAGTAACATGATGAGATCAACGGGATAATCCAAGAACTAGATACTCAAGATGTCCATAACCGGGGACACGGCTAACCATGATTAGTTTGTACACTCTGCAGAGGTTTGCGCACTTTTCCCCACAAGACTCGATCGCCTCCGCTTGATTCTCGCACTGCATGATGTTTGAGAAACGGATGACCGAGACACAGTCTTTCAGGAACAATCACTCTTTACTCTGGATGGACCGGTACACCTACTTTCCCCTACATCTGCTAGTCCACCTCTTCAAGAGATCCTGTAACCTACTCAGCTATGCTAGAGCCCATAATAGCTTATGGCTGCACACGGAAGTTTCTAGCATGAATAATCTTATGATCCCTTTGAGCCTGGGTGGCGGACCTTATACATACAGGCAACACTGGGTTCTCCAGGTGCCTCAATCCACCCAGATGTGAGTTTTAGTTGCCACCTTAAGTTGAACCATTATTAACAATCTCACATCTGTCATGAATGTCTCTCAAACCCAAACCACGTCTACGCATAGCATGGCAATATAATAACAACGTAGAAGTAACTCCCAAGGGTTTGATAAATAAAACAGGTAATAGGTACTACCTCAACTACTTCCCAATACCCACAGTTTAATTAGATCCTAACAATGCAATGTGTTTGAGGAAAACAGATCTAATGCAATAAAACTGGGTATGAACGGGGTATGATCAAAGTGTTACTTGCCTGCAATGTTGATGAAGATGATTCGCACTCAATACTCTGGATAGATCTACTCGTCACACTCCGGTCAATCTATCGTACGCAAGCAATGGTAACCATACATAAGCAATCACTCAAAAGATCAGAGAGAACGAGGAAAACAATTCGGAAAACTTCAAAACCAAGCAATTAACTATTGCAACATAAAACAATTTCTAACAGTACCAAAATTATGTGAATTTGGCCTTATCAGAAAGTTTAGGTCAAGAGCTTCGATTTGCAAAAAGAATCAACTCAAACGGGGCTACGAAACTCAAGTTATGATCAAAATAAGTTTGGATACAAATCAGTTTGAATTCAAATTTTTAAAACATTCAAAAACATGTTTAAGTTGTTTAACTAGATAGAGGGGATTGTAACGAAAAAGTGGGCGTTGGTTTCGTTGGATTTGGACAAACGGTTGAAAAGTTGTGATTATTTGAAAACCAGGGGCTAATCTGCAAATAAAATATTTACGGATAGGTCCCTGGCGTAAATAAACAGAAAAAGAAAAATTTAAATAGCGAACGTTCGTTTATAAGACCTAACCAGTGGACGTTCGCAGTTTAGAAAAACCTAAAAAAACAGAACTAGGTTTTTTTTTAATAAAACCAAAACGAAGAGAAAAAAACCGGGGCGGTTCACGGGTTTATACCGGCTCGGGCAAATAAACCGGCGGCGTCGGCGGTTCCGGCGAAGTGCGGCGGAGTGACGCGGCGGCGGCGGCTCGGGTCCGGCGGCTCCGGTCGTCGAGGAGGGCAACGGAGAGGTCGGGGAGGGGCGGCGTAGTGCGGCGGAGCCGATGGTGGCGACGGCGGTGGTCCACGGCGACGGGACGAAGCGCGGTGGCGGCGGCGGATCTCGTCGGGGCGGGCTCCGGCGAGGGCGGCGGTTGCGGCGGGGAGGAGGAGAGAGGGGGTCCGGGGCCGGCTATTTAAGAGGGGGGCGAGGAGGTGGCGTGCGGGAGGGGCCGGGGCGCGAGGAGGTCGGGGCGGACACAGCGTCGCCGGCGAGCCGTGCGGGCGGCGGACTCCGCTCGGGGTCGGGGACGAACTGCGGGGGCCGGCTGGGCCGTGGCCTGGCGAACTGGGTCGGCCCGGTCCGGTCGGTCCAAAATATTTTTTTTGAACAGCGCAAGGAAAATAAAAAGAACTTAAATAAATAAAAATACTATAGGCATATAGTATACCAAAATTTTCAGAAAAAAAATTCCTACAATGTGAGCATTTTTGTAGAGTCAAATAAAATCCACACAAATTTTAATAAATCAAACAGTGCTGCTGCCTTAATAAAATCCAATAAAAATCATTTTAAAAATACCAAAATGATTTCAAATTTATTTTTCTCCAATTTTCTGATGTAGGGAATCATGTTACCCTATTTTCTGTATATTTTATTTTTGGAGAAACATAATTTGAATAAAACTCAAATGACTCCAATATTGAAAAATAATTGCAACGGGACTTTGAATAAATCCTTTGAAACTCCCAACTCATATTTCATTTGTTTTGAAGAAGTCATTTTATCTTCCCTCGTGAAAATCATTGAGTTGCATAAAGTTTCAGAAATGAAAAATATTTTCAAATAAAATTCAAATATTTTCAACACCCCTTGTCATTTAATAAATGGAAGAAGTCATGTCATCTTCTCTCGAGGGTTTTGTGATGAAAAGAATTTGAATTCATGGAGATCATAAAAGCAAAATGAAAGTTTGGGAAAGTCCTTTTATTCCCTCTCATTTAACTTTCAAAAGATTTCGAATTCCACTCACTTTCAGTCAATCAGTCAAACAATCAATCCAATCTATCTGTTTATTATAACATTCCAAAATTTAGAATTTTGGGATGTTACAGACGGCGAGGCCTGTTGCCGGGTAACAATGTTTATCTTAGGAATAACAAGGATTCATTCCTTGGCATGGGCCTCGTTCACGCACAAAGAACCCGGCAAGCACCCTTTTTCATTAATACCTTCCAAACAAGTACAATTCGTACGGAATGTAAACATGAGAAAGGGGATTACAAGGTTTAAATCTGACAAGTGCCTGCAGGCTTAAAAACTAAAAAAGATAAGTGCCCTGTGATCCCCGTTCTTGCCCCTTTCCTCCCAGGTGCGGCAGGTGAAGGAAAAAAGGAGGCGACGGGGAACGCGCTGATGGAGAGCTTGACGAGGCAGACCCTCGGCAGGGCGCGTGGCCGAGAGAGGAGGGCGGCACGGTCAGTCGGAGTCAGCGTCCTCCCGCTTGACGCCCCCGTCGTCGCTGTCACTGTCCTCCTCATCACTCCCGCTCGAGGAGGAGTCTTCATCATCGGAGGAGCTCTCCACGCAACACCTTAGGCGAGTTCCCAAGTGCCCAAAGACCTTGACGGAGAGCAGGCCGTTCTCCATCAATTTGAAGTGGAGAACGAGCCCCTCCGACAGGCTATGGGCACGAGCGAAGGTTTTCCATCCACGAAGAAGATACATAACGTGGGGGCGGGGAAGTCGACGTTGACCCGCATGCTACCATTCCCGCAGCCCTCATATGCAGCCTCAAAGCCTGTGGCAGGTCGAGCTCCATCTCCCAAGCGAACGGAGTAGGGAGACAAAGACGACGGCGCACTGGCCTGTGCAGCCTGATGAAGAATTTGCGGGGTTGGTCTCCGACATGGCCCTCCATTGGGGGAGGGGCCGCTGGCGGAGGCGAGGCCAGTACGCCGCCCCATCCTCCTCTTCCCCGAGCGCCACAGCGGCCTCAGCCTCGGCCTCGGCCCCTCCCCCTTCCTCTCACGGCCGGCTCCGCCGCCACGAGCTCTTGGGAAGGAGGGGCACGCTGTCGAGCAGAGACCCTCGTCGCCGCCATCGGAGTGTCGGCGCGCCCTCTCGCCATAGCAAAGGGAAGGAAGGAGTCAAGGTGGAAGGAGATGAATGTTGAAGGATTGAGGGATGCCATCCCCTCCTCTTCTTATAAAGAGGCGGGGCCAGGGCTCCGCTGCCCCACTTAACCAATCCGGCCGCCAGGGGCGCAGGGAGTCGGGACCGACCCGCTGCTCCAATCAGCGACGACCCGGTTTCCCACCTCGCCATTAAGGTCTGTGTCCTCCGCGTCCACCGCCTACCATCTTCGGGGCATGAGGGACACGTGGAGAGCAAGCTAAAATCGAGAAGACAAGTGAAGCGGCTGTTTTCCACCCCGTGATCGTGGGGCGCGGGCGCCTTGAAGGCCACGACTCGAGTCCACTTAGTAAATGAGTCGCGCCCCTGCGTTTTCCTCTTTTTATGGGGAAGGCGCGGGCCGCCTCTTTACCATGATGTGACGCAGGCGTGCTGCAACCGCCCCACGCACGACCCCCATGTCATGCATTCAATGCGGGTCGTGGGGAAGCGCAACGAGCGAGGGAGTTACTGTAGTAAAAACTCCGCCACGCGTGCACCCGCGCACCGTTCTGGGCCTGGCCCAATAACGCCCTGCGCTTATTTGTGGCCCAGGCTCGGGGGCTCCTGTCGGTGTACAAAAGTAGGGCCCCTTTTTGCACCCCTTTACTTGTGCGTGGGCAGTCGTAGCCGCGCACCCGCAGCCGCGCTTGGCGGGACAGAAGAGGAAGCCAAGGCACAAGACACAAGAGCCATGCTCAAGACCAGAAGCATGAGGAGCAGAGGGGCGAGGTGAAACTCCCCCGGCAAGGCCCTTGCCGGACGGCCTTCACAGCCCCGTCAAGAGCCTTGTCGGGGCAACTTACCCAACACCAACGAGGACGCCACCCTTGAGTCTGAGAGTTCCGACGCCATCAACGAGGCTGCCGAAGATACTAACGAGGCCCAGGATGCCCACGAGGCCCCGGCAAGGCTCCTGCCGAAGATACTCACGAGGCCCCGGCAAGACTCTTGCCGAGGGCACCCACAAGGCCCCGACAAGACCCTTGCCGGGAATATCAGCAAGACCGCGGCAAGGCCTTACCGCCCCGTCGCCGCCCCAGCACAGAGGCCAGCCCACCAACTGAGCAGCTACCCACGTGGTGGTACATGGCTCCTAAGCCAACTAGTCAAGCGCCTATGTGGTGGCATGCAGATCTTCGTGAAGACCCTGCCACCACACCAGCTCAGCAGCCTGCCAGCCAACATGGCGCTGCATGCCTCGTTGGACTGGACGCGTGGCGAAGCGAGGCGAAGCGGCGACGGACGGGGCAGGCCTCGCTGCCGTCCCCGATAAAGTAAGTGGACACCTAAGTAGCGCATTTAATGCATTTAGTCATGTGATGTCAGGCGATAAAATCGACCACTGTACAACTTTCCACCTCATGTGTGCCACTGTGGCAGCCCCTTTGACTATAAAAGGAGGTCCGCAGCGTACTGAGAGAGGATTCGGACTTTTTGGACCCTGCACGCTTTGTAGCTAGTCCAAGAAAACCAGATAAACACAAGCCAGTAGGAGTAGGGTCTTACGCATCACTTGCGGCCCGAACCTGGATAAATCTCCCGTGTTGAGCTCTTAAACCCGCTCTTTCCACAGCCCCGCGCCCGCCAACCGTAGAAGGGATTCCCCGTGATCCCATAGGTGTCGTTTCCACCGACACTAATAGTAACAGTAGTGCGCCTTCAGGTATACCTGGCCATCCCTCGGGCTGGGCTGGGCTTCGAGCCGGGCCTAGCCAAGCTCGACACACAAAAAAACCCAGGCTTGGGACCAGCCCGACCCGGCGTCGGGCCTAGAAAATCAGGCCCAAGTCCGGCCCACACGTGTAAAAGCCCGTCGAGCCTCGGGCCAAGCCCCTTCAGTAAATCGCAAAAACGGTGGCTCGGGCACAGCCCGGCCTTCGAGCTCAAAATCTAGGCCTGGGCCCAGACCGGGAGTAGCGTCTGGCCGGGCTGGGTCAGGCTTTTTCGGGTCGGATCGGGCAGGGCCGTTCGGGCCAGACTACCCATGGCCATGACTACCTTTAGGTGAATAGAGCTGGCGTGTAGGTGATCGATAGGCTTACGATTAGTAGCGGCAATACAACCCTATATTTTGCAGCCAGTTCCACTTCCCCGATTTATGTATGATGCTTATGGTGTCGCCCTTTTATCGACAATACAATCTACGTAGTGGCTTTGTGTCCTAATAGCAGCACTCCATCCTTCAAGCGAAACTGCATGCCACTCATATTTCCAAAGCTTACATTTAATTGATCAGATAATGTTACTACGTGAGTTTTGAAATGCATGTGCGCCAGATATAGAGACGTGTTGGAATACTATTTCTCTGTGCACTCTCGTTGTCATGGCTTCACAATAAACTTTCAATATAGTATATTATGAACCTATCATCTGCCAACTATCCTTACTTCTGGAGCTCCCAACAGGGAGCCTATTGTTGTATAGTTATGCCAGATTATATTATTGTACGCACCAAATTACAGCACACAAGGGCTCTCTCATCAAAGTCCAGTGATAGCACACAAGGGTTTACAAGGAGCCCCTATTATATTAGAATATCCTCTGCATTACAAAGATAATCTCACTACTATTTATGTTGTCATGTTTCTCAGATATTGAACAAAATCACAGTGAATATGAGAATGCGCACATCAAAAGAGTGTCACGGAACAGTGCAATGACTAACAAACATGGCATCAAGGCGTTAAGTTCCATTCTGAATGGAATGAAGCCCACACGCTCTGCTCCTACAGGTTCGTGCTCACAATATGATCTTAATGACTATTCTGAGCTCAAGGAGTCAAAGGCAGATGGCCTATCATGTTCATCCTACAAGGTGTCTGTTCTAATTTGGCAAGGTTTTATTGGTTGCACATAACTTGCATAAGCTGTCTTGCGTTTCTTCTGCTCTTTTGCACCGACATCTGCTTAGTTTACTCATCATATATGTGACGATGCCATGCCCACCCATTATCAATACGCATTCCATTTGTCACCATACCATGTTTTTCCATTCAAATGTAATTCTTGTGTATCAGACATCCAAAAGGAAGAGAGTGATTGCAGAACCTGAAGGAGTAGTAGCAAAGCCCTTGAAAAAGGTGGTGGTACTGCAGAAATCAGACAACACCCCACTTATATTAGCGATAGAACCAGCGCCACAAAACCTAGGACATCACCACTATGCTGCTCGCTGCTTTGCTCTTTTTAGTACATGTTGTCTTGTATCGCTGTGCTTACATTCATACCTGGTTGATTATGTGACATCAATGTGCATGATAACCTGCATATCCACTGTTCGCTCCCAATTATCAGATCTATATTAATCCTTACATTAATCTAGAATATACCCGATTCTTATGAAGAAGTTTAGCTCTACATTGTTCTTGTAAGTATCTGTTGTCCTTTATCATTGTACTTATACTATCAGCTAGTTGTTCATGTACCATCACTTTGCAGCTTATTTTCCTTGGCATCCATTTTGTACACATCAGATCTATGTTTAGTCTTACCAAAATGTTGGATAAAACCAATGCTACTGAAGACGTTTAGCTCTGCATTACTCTTGTCAGTACCTTTGGCCTGTATGTTGTACCTACTTTATAGCTAGTTGATTACGTAGCATCACTCTGCATCTTAGCTTAAATAATCTCCATTTGTTCCTATATTATCACTTCTATATTTACTCTTAACAAAATGTAGAATAAAGCCAATGCTTATGAAGAAGACTCTGTGGTAAACTTCTTGAATTGTCCCCCCCCCCCTATCAACATGGAAAAGGGCTTTATAAAGCCGGTCTTCATTACTAATGTAAGTTTGTGCTTCTCTAGCCTTCAAACTTTCTTGTGTATATCTGGATAGCAATGACTGCAACTGCTATTTATTTTGTCGTTCGCATCAAATTGCATGTTTAAAGTTTATTATGAAGAAGATCATAAACATAAGTTTCTCCTTCTCTGTTTTACTTTTTGGCTGTACAACCTAATTCCTTATTCATATCGTGTAAATTAAACTAAACATAGCAAGTGATCTTTCTTAGCACTGCATGTATGCTTGTGTTGTTGATCTGTAATCCAGTGGTGTGGTCAAACTACCAAGTACCAACTCCAGGACAATGTCATATCCTGCGTATGTCTTAACTATGAACAATGCATATTATGTTTGTGTTATTTAAATCGTGCCTCTTTATTTATGATACAGGGCTAACCCGGTGTAGACCGATCTTTCACGACTGGAGTGGATTCCCTCGAAGAACACGAAGAACGCAATGAACACGGGGAAGAACAGAGAGAAATCACAAGGGGAAACACTCAAGAACAAGTCCAATCACACATCCACTAGACAATCAAACACACAAGATCCACAAGGTACATGAACAGCAAAGGGAAAGATACAAGGTAAAGTTCATCTCCAAGAGGAGGTCTTGATGGTATCCTAGATGGATCCTCCCATGAGGGGTCTTGATGATCTCCCGCAGGATCTTCTCACATGGAGATCTTGAACTCCATGGGAGTGGTAGTCTCTCTCTCTCAAGAGGAGGAGTGGTACAAGGAGCAAAGCTCGCCTAAGAATGAGCTATCACTTTGCTAACCCTAGAAAGGAGGTGGAGGCGGTCTATTTATAGTCTAAGCCACGAAGGGGTAAGTGGGAGATGGATACAAGGCCAAAGGCCCGGCTGCGCACATGCAGTGTCGGACGTTCGGTCGTTGTCGGACGTCCGGTCGCTCTCAGGGGTCCGGACATCCGGAGGGCGTCGGACTTCCGACGGTTCTTCTCTGGACTGGTGGCACCGGTCGTCTGGTCAGCGTTGGTCATCCGGTCGCTGGGACTCGTCGGACGCCCGGTGGTCGTTAGTCGTTCGGCCGCTGTAGGTCTCATCGGTTGTAGCTCTACTTGTCATCTAGACTGCGTCAGGTACCGGATGTCTGGTAGCGCCCGGACGTCCGGTGGCTGTAGCTTGCAGCAGCTCCATTTCTTCCGTCTTCACTTCCACGCTTCCCTCGTGGATGGTGTAGTTGTTCCTTGGCGCTTGCACTCCTCTTCGTCATCCGTGAAGCTCCGACAATACCTATGCATGCACACGAGTGGAGTGTCAAGTAGTATACCATCCTCGAAGGGGTCAAGTGAACACGTGTAAAGGAGATGATTCACCTTTAAGTATGTGAAGTAGATGTCGCATGCGTCACTTGCCAAATGGACTCTTGGCATGGTGACGTCCGTAGGATGCTCAGCATCATCCCCCCCTCCTTGTGAAAGATCCGACCTCGGATCAAAAACCAAATCACCATGGGAAAGAGACGGCTTTGCCGTGTAGAAGTGGACGTTCACCAAGTACTCGTCATCTAGTAACTCGAAATGGGCACTCTCCAATGTTGCACCATCTTGTGATTCCTTCAAAAGGAGCAAGAACGACAAACACTTGGAAAAACAAATGTGGTTATCGTTAGTGCAAAACCAAGCATTCAAGTGGCCATTCGCCAAACAAGTGTCGTCATCAAGCATAGCATATGGCGTGACAAAGAATCATGACATGGCATGTAAGCACATAAATTGAGCACAAGTGAAGATATCATGGGGACAAGCATGTAAATGTGAGGTAGTGATGCAAATATGTGTGACAAGAGAAGAAGCATCTACCTCAAGGTCATAGCAAACATGCATAAAGTGCTCAACAAACGATCTATGGTAGGCAAAGGAAGTATTCACCACACCAAATAAAATGAAGTGTCTAAACACATGGGTCAAGAGCAAGACATTCCAAGCATAATGTGCATAGGATGTAGTGAAAATCGAGTGTCACTCAACACAATAGAAAGAGCAATTGTTCAACATGTGTGAGGCAATCAAGGTAAGCATGTAGCAATCAATGGGGAATGTCATATGTGAAGAAATGACATTGTTGCAACCAAGCATATGATAGGAGTAAGTAATCCGAGAATTGGATGCAACACACAAGGCATATATATATATCATGATGCATGGAAATGTGAAAATGGTAAGTCGAAGCAAGATCTCTAACATGTGTGCAATCAAGTGGTCCAAGATGGCCAATAAGTTTCATGGTGCAAGCAACACAAGTAGTAAGATCCTCAATATCCATGCTCAAGAAAGATGTCACCTTGAAGGCGTGTCCTTGTGCATTCCTCACAATGTCGAAGTAGAAGCAAATGCGATGTAGTATCGTCGGGGTAGAAGGTGGTTTGCTCTCAAGAGCTCAGATTGTCAATTCACGTGAAGTGGAAGTCGACACAAAGTCCAAGTATCCTACACATGCACAAAACAAAGCAAAGAACGTATGCGCATGGTAGATAAACACATCCTCTATCATGATGGTTCTCATCTTTTGCACATAACCATTAGAAGCACAAGTGCATGAATAATATGATGCAACAATGGCGATATTCATGGCACTTGGTATATGGTGCAAAGAAGTAAGGCAAGCATGCTTCACAAGTAATATGTCAAAATCTCCAAATATATGCGAGAATGCTATGGGGGCAATCTCATTAGCAAGACTAAAGGCATTGTTGCACTCAATACATGTCAAATCATCTAAAATGAGAGAGGCAACACATGGAGAGATGAAAAGAAGCAATAACAATCATGTGCAAAGCATGGCAATGGTTGTCATCAACCTCATGAATAGAACAAGTATGAACCATTGGTGATGCAAGATGAGTAAGCATATCAATCATGTCGTGCAAACTACTGGAGCAAAGATGCAACACGCTAGGGGAAATCATGGCAATCATGTCATGTGAGCAAATAATAGGCATAGACAATGCACATGACATATCGCAAGCACGAACACAAAGCAAGATCATAGTATCATCATAGGAATGGGTCACAAAAGGAATATGGCAATAACAAGTGATATATATCTCCACCAAGCTTGCAAAGACACATACAAGTACTAGAATCAATCATCATGTGTAATGCAAAGCATTGGTCACAAATGCATGGTAAAGGCATAGGAATAAGCATATCATGCAAGGTGAACATGGCAAGATGGGCATAGAGTATGTAATGGACAATAACCCATAACCATGTGAGGGCCATGTAGAACAAATGCGTGAAGTTTTTCCGCAATGGGAATGGTGATAAAGACAATCCACAGGATCCCAAGTCATCATTGCTCTCTAGAGCTCGTTTTGTAAACTCATGGGGTTGTGAGGTTGACAAGTAAGCATGGGTACCTACACAACAAATACACAAACGAAAGAAATTGTGTGTGTGGTAAATGTACACATCATCCATCATGATGTGTATGTGCACGTGTGAGTTAGCACTAGATAAGCATCGCTCAAAGAAATTTGATGCATGGTATAAGAACATGTCATCCATCATGAAAGAATAGTTGTTATGTATGACACGATGGGGACACAAATTGAGCGGGCAAGTATATGGCACAACAATAGCATTATCATTCATGGAGAGCATATTGTGCACATAATTATTGGGATCATGCAATGGATGGGATGTATCAAAATCTCCTAAAATGTATGAGGAAACTATGGGGGTCTCCTCATGAGCAATATCGGAAACGTCATATGGAGAAAATGGACAACATCCAAAACAATGCATATCCGAAGCTAGGTGGTCATGGCATGGCATATGATTGAAATGATGCAAAGGGAGCATATCAATATCATCACAAGAGAAACAAATGCCAATAACCATGGGCTTGTCATCTATGCCATAAGTGCAAATTGGGTTAATTTTAATGGCATATGCATAGTCACTACGATGAGATTGCAAATATGACATATGGTTGATCTCATGCATAGCATCTGACAAGTCAAGCGGATTATCAAACATGATGTGACCTAAATAATTGTCACAAGAGATCCTATGTAACATGGCATCACAACTAACAGACTCCACATGGCAATCATCAAACTCATCATAAATGGGTAAATCATCGCATGGGGAAGTCTCTCTAGCATGAAGCATGGTAATAGGTGGATCAACATCATGCAAGCGATCAATGTCATGAATGTCCACTAGTGGGACTAGAGCATCACCTTCACCTATGTTACCTTGTTCATTCCACTCAAGTGGTGTAGGTGAGGTGGGAAAGACCAAATGGTGGTCAATATCATCATCTTGATGGAACCATGTGGGGGTGCATCATATTCCACCATGGCCATCGTCTTGTCCAAAGGAAGGACGAAGTCATCGAGAATTGGGGTGTCATCATATATGGGACCTAACACCAAATGAGAAGACACAATAGAGGTAGTGGTTAAGTCGTTAGAAATCGAAGTGGCTTCACATGCCCTATCAACTATCACACTCTCTCTATGTGGTGGCTCACTCGCTCCCTCAAAATAGGTGCACTCAAAGTCACATATGGTGGAGTCACTCATCTCACTCAAGTGGTAGGGGTTGTGTCTCTCCTCGCATGGAAATTGGGGCAACTCATCATATATGGGGCTAGTGGTGAAGTCACGTTCACTCTCATTATGGTGGCAAAAGTCACTCAATTCATCATACGTCACCGTGGTCGAAGGGAAAATCCCATGCTCAACCATCTTGTCACCGTCGTCGTGGATGAAGGCCGAAGATGGCATATCATCACTCTTCTCCATGACCGAAGGGAAAATCCCATGCTCGATCATCTCGTCGCCGTGGATGAAGGCCGAAGATGGCACATCATCACGCTCACCTCCAAAGATGGAAGCATCATCCTTGCTCACCACCGTGGCGCTCGCCTCCAAAGCTTGTTCCTTGATTGGCTCCATAGTCGTAGTCGTCGCCGCACCATCTGGAAAAAGAGTTGAAGTAGACCCGGCATCATCAATGCCACAAAGAGGGATGGCGGTGAAGTCAAACTTGGGAGCATCGTCTTGGAGCCCGTTGGGCTTGGACATCGTGGTGGTACTAGCCTCATGCTCGCTGTCTTGGAGTTTGGTCTTCGAGAGGTGTACTTGGGGGTCGAGAAGCCTTGGCCTTCATGAGTTCTTGTTCCGCCTTGAGAGCACCAATGTAATTGTCATCGAGGGACTTGTAGTTCTCGAGGAAGATAGTCTTGGAGATGTCATTGTGCAATCCCATCATGAAGTGGAACTTCATTGAAATGGGGTCGTCCACGCCGGCTCGTCGCAAGGCATCCTTCATCTCCTTGAAGTACGCGTTGATGGACTTGGATCCTTGGATGGTGTTCTCCAATTGGCATAGAAGTTGTTTCGTGTAGGTGGGAGGCACGAACTCTCCCACATAGCTCTCTTCGTCTTGGGCCAACTCAAGTCATAGCTCTCCGAAGGTGTGTGAAACCACCATGTCGACGCATAGTCATGGAAGTTTGTTGTGGCGCACTTCACTTGATCTTCAGGAGTAACTTGATGTAGCTTGAGGTAGTCGTCCATCAGGCGCTCCCACTCGAGATACTCCTCGGGTTCTTGAGTCCCATAGAAAGGAATCTTGTGATCGGTGTCGAGGTCGTAGTAGCTCGTGGAAGTCGCGGACTTGAGCTTGGGGAGCTTCTCTGGAGCGTAGTCTTGAGGTGCTTGTAGGCGAAGATGTTGTATGTCCATAGGCGAAGATGCCTTGTAGTCGCTTGGCGAAGATTCCAAGGTAGATGGTGAAGCCATAGAGTGGTGGTTGGTGTAGAGCTCTTGACCTTCACGTTGTCGTCGGTGATTGTGTCTATGCCGATGTGACCTTGCCGGAGATGAAAGCTTGGAAGCATGTGCACTAGAGCGTCTTCTCGAAGATGAGGAATATCTCTTGTAGGACTTGATGAGGGCTTTGATCTCCTCCATTTGAGCATCCATCTTGGCGTCCAAGTTGTTCTTCATGGCACCAAACTCGTCATTGTTGTTGTAGACCGAAGGGGGTGTGCTTTGCCTATCCATCACAAGACTCGAGAAGAAGTGAGTAGGAAATGAGATAAACAATACTAAGTTACCTTTTCCCAAAGTTGAGAATGTATCCCGTTTCACTCAATGTGAAATGAAAGAATAATGGAATTGGTACCGGACTTGCTCACTCACACCTACAAAGTAAAACTTATGGAGTAGCTTGGTGAGGATAGTGGCACAAAAATTTGATGCAAAATGTTATCAAGAGTCAATTATGTTGAAAGAGATTCACAAATTCGCAAGTGAAACAAGTAGACCAATAGCAATGAATGGTACACGAAAACACACACAGAGATAGATAAAAGGGGTCGTGCAACCAAGGAATGAGCACAAAATGTGGGATCCACGGAAAACGCTCGTGTTGCACAACTCAAGAGAGACGATAGCATGATTGCTCTATAGGCAGATATGACACTTGTGCACAACCTATAAGATGCAAAATGTATGGACTTTCTATCCCAAGTATGCTATATATGTATGATGTTTCAGTGTTCTTCTCAAGATGATCCAAGATGATCAGATGTGACAATCTTATGCAATGTGGTATGATGCTATGGTATTGCTTACAAGCTCTTTGTTTTTCTCTTTGCTTAAAAGCTTATTCTTTTTTTGTATGGCCACTATGCGAAATGCGCAAACCAAGATAGCAATTATGTATATGCGGGAACAATCTTGTGGCACAAGAGATGATATGATGATACCAAGATGATACCAATGTGATATGGTATGAATGCAATGGAAGGTGCAGATCGATGATCACTAATGTGCACAAGTAACGTTCCCGGCAATACTCAATGGCTAGCCGATAGGCAAGTGACGCAAAATGGGCTAGGGGTTATCAATGCAATTGCAAGTAGAATGTACAATGACGGGATACCACGATACCAAGATGATATGGAGGTTACCGTCCGAGGCGGTGATGAGTGGCGGTGTTGTCGATGTCGAACCGCTCCTAGTTAGCTGAAACACCCTAGGAAACGGGAAAACCGCAAACTCAAAATCTCAAATGTCAAATGTCAAATGGTGGCAGCGAAATGTGGTGGTGGTTTTGTAGAAGCTCAATGGGATTGCGGAAGTGCAATGATGGGTTATGCGAGTCAGAGTTGAAGGTCACCGTCCCTAAGTAGCCGAAACACCTTAGGAGACACAACTCACAACACAAACAAAATTGGGTTAAGTTGGAGTGGTGAAAGTGTATGGTGGGCAAGATTATGCGGAAGTTATGGTGGTGGTTGATGAATAAGCAACCATCGCTAAGTAGCCAAAAAACCTTAGGAGACTCGAATTACTACTCAAGCAACCACTAATGCTATGGTGAACAAAATGGGTTAGGTTGCAAAAGTCGGTGGTGGTAATGCGGATGATGTGGTGAGGGCCCTAGAAAAAGATGCCAAAGTTTCAAAAAAATTATGGTGTCAAATGATGTTGGTAGTATTTTTGTGGGATGGGGAATGTCAAGAGCTTCAAAACGACCTAAGAACGTCAAAATTGGAATTCGGATGAATTAGTTATGGCCGAAACAAAAATCAGCCGAAGTCAATATCTACAGGGACTGGACGTCTGGTAAGTGTCGGATGTCCGGTGGTCGGACGTCCGGAAGTCTCGGAAATCCGTTAATTTCTTTCTGTTGGGTTGCACCGGTCGTCCGGAAAGTGTCGCATATCCGGTGGTTCGGCAGGCTCCGGACGTCCGGTAAACGTCGGTCGTCCGATGTATCGGGGTCAACTTGAGATCTGAGATTTGGGACGCGATTTTGGGCAGAAAATGGAGATTTTGGGGTCAAAATTGATGAGATTTCGTGGATGGAAAGTGAGGAAACTTGGGGAGATGCTAGATCCACTTGAAACCAATCAAATCCATGGATCAAAATCAATAAAACATCATCAAACCAACAAATCACAAAAAAATGGGGCTATTTTTGGTGGGGATTTCGAAATTGGGGACTAAATCAAACAAAACAAGGCTAGAAAGCGGGGGTAGGGGCTCCAAATTCGTGATCAACATGGCTCATGATACCAAGATGATACGGGGCTAGCTCGATGTAGGCCGAGCTTTCACGATTGGAGTGGATTCCCTCAAAGAACATGATGAACACGGGGAAGAATGGAGAGAAATCACAAGGGGAAACACTGAATAACAAGTCCAATCACACATCCACTAGACAATCAAACACACAAGATCCACAAGGTACATGAACAACAAAGGGAAAGATACAAGGTAAAGTTTATCTCCAAGAGGAGGTCTTGATGGTATCCTAGATGGATCTTCCATGAGGGGTCTTGATGATATCCCGTAGGATCTCTCACATGGAGGTCTTGAACTCCATGGCAGTGGTAGTCTCTCTCTCTCTCTCTCTCTCTCTCTCTCTCTCTCTCTCTCTCTCTCTCTCTCTCTCTCTCTAGAGGAGGAGTGGTACAAGGAGCAAAGCTCACCTAAGAATGAGCTGTCACTTTGCTAACCCTAGAAAGGAGGTGGAGGCGGTCTATTTATAGTCTAAGCCACGAAGGGGGTAAGTGGGAGAGGGATACAAGGCCAAAGGCCTGGCTACGCATAGGCAGTGTCGGACGTCCGGTCGCTCTCGGGGGTCAGGACGTCCGGAGGGCATCAGACTTCTGACGATTCTTCTCTGGATTGGTGGCACCGGTCGTGCGGTCGACGTCGGTCGTCCGGTCGCTGGGACTCGTCGGACATCCGGTGGTCGTCGGTCGTCTGGCCACTGTAGGTCTCGTAGGTTGTAGCTCTACTGGCCGTCTGGACTGCTTCAGGTACCGAATGTCCGGTGGCGTCCAGACGTCCGGTGGCTGTAGCTTGCAGCAGCTCTGTTTCTTCCGTCCTCGCTTCCACGCTTCCCTCGCGGATGGTGTAGTTGTTCCTTGGCACCTGCACTCCTCCTCGTCATCCGTGATGCTTCGACAAGACCTATGCATGCACACGAGTGGAGTGTCAAGTAGTATACCATCCTCGAAGGGGTCAAGGGAACACGTGTAAAGGAGATGATTCACCTTTAAGTATGTGAAGTAGATGTCGCATGTGTCACTTGCCAAATGGACTCTTGACATGGTGATGTCCGTAGGATGCTCCGCATCAATTTACCAATCTAAAACAGGATAAATTACAGTACACTGACCATCGATGCTTATACATTCTTTAGGACTGCATGTACACTTGTGTCCTTGATCTGTAATCTAGTGGTGTGGTGAAGCTGGCCACTCCTGCACAATACCATTTCCTGCCATGTCTTAACTGTGAACAATTTTTATTCTATTTTAATCTAGGTCTCTTTATTTGCTACTAAGAAATTGGATGAATCGACAACATTGTTGCTTATATGTGCAAAGCATGTTATCTATCTGCTTTTTTCTCTTTAAGGGTGATATCACTCACGCCAAGAACTGCCATTGATGCTATGCCGCTAGAGTTGGGTGTAAGTGTCAAACAAGTGCAGTCATCAGCTTGCTCAGCTGCTTGCGCTGCAGCTCCCAGGCAGGGCTAACCTTTCTTGAACTGTGTTGAAGTGATGTTGGTTCTGTATATTATTTTAGGCGGCTTTTTTATTTGCACCGATGGTGACCTTTGATGCCCAGTGTATGTAATATGATGTCTGGTTGCGCTTTATTATTGCTAGCGGCGAACTTTTATGCCCATTGCATGTAATATGCAGTAATTTCATTGTTGTATAGTCTAGGTGTATTCTTTGTCATGATGTTGTAATTTAATTTCTGTATATGCTGTCGTCGCTCCCTGATAAGGTCATAAGCTTTGACGGAGCGCAATGGGCCTAAACGTTTGGTTTATTATATAAAAAAATTACGGTAGTAAAACTGCTCACCCCGCCAATCGCTATTAATGGGCCAAAACGTGGGCCTACAATCATGTCCGGCCAATAGCAGTCCTAGATGTAAACTCACCAACTATTAGTTTCAGGCCTTTAACGGGCCGAGTAAACCAGTTTCCTAAGTTGGGCTAGAAAATAGAATGGGCTTTTAACAGTCCGAAAAGTAGATTGGGCCTGAACAGTGTCGGAGGCCCATGCTTGGCCCAACCACAAGATGGACCATTAACATGCCAAAATATGTGTCGGCACACAGTTGGCCCAATAACATGACGAGTCGTAAGCAGGCCGGATGCAAAGCGGGCCATCATTAGGCCCAGTTATCTCACGAGCCTTTAACGGGCCAATAGTTAGGCTGGGCTAAAATGTATCCACGAAGACTACGGACCTTTAAGAGGTCGAAAGTCACTTCGGCCCAGAAATAGGCCCACATGCAGCACAGACCGTTAAATGGTCGAAAGTGAAACTGAGTCGACAACGACCCATACGTACCAATGGCCATTGATAGGCCGAAAGTAATATTGGGCTGAACTACTACATGGGCCTTTAAGAGGTCGTAGTTCAAATGGGCCCCTAATGGGGCCGAAAGAACAGTGCCTATTAATGGGCTAGATAATATATGGGTCGTAATTTGACCCATAATATGTCAGGCAGTTAACGGGTCGGTTCTGATATGGGCCATAATTTGGCCCATATATGTCACGCAGTTAGCAGGCCGGTTCCGATATGGGTCGTCATTTGGCCTAAAACGTGGCAGACTGTTAACGGGCCGGATCTAATGCGAGCGGTCATTTGGCCCAAAATGTGACAGACATCTAACGGGCCGGATCTTATGTGGGCTGTAATTTGGCCCAAACTATGGCGGGCTGTTAACGGGCTGGCCTTTTTATCTTAAATGGGCTATTGCTGGCCCGTGCCACGTGTCGAGGTATCATAGGCGCGTTCCATCCATTGTACGGATGACATCTATTCCAACGCTGAGCCGACACGTGGATCCTCTAGCGAATGAGAATTTTACACATGGAAAATCCCCATTGGTTCGGGCTGTTAGCGGGTTATCGGATCCAAACCGGAACCCGATAGCTTAACAGCGACCTATTACAGTGGATGCCACGTGTCGGTTACCCTTGACGAAACCACTTCCATGACGCGCCGATTATCGTCATGGAAGTGGACACTTCCGTGATGATAATTTTGGTATTGTTATGGAACACTTCTACGATAGCACAGGTATGACCATCTTGATTCTGTCATAAAATCGTCATGGATGTACATGCATGACAGAAAACGTGACCTACGGTGACAAACACGTAGCATAGTTTTCACTAGAGGCTTCTCTCTCGAACACATAGCATACGGTGGGTGAACAAATTACTATTGGGCAAATGATAAAAAAAGCGCATAGTTATGACGTATTCACGGCAATGATCATGTATATAGGCATCACGTCTGAGACAAGTAGACCGACTCCTGCCTGCATCTACTCCTATTACTCCACCAATCGACTGCTATCCAGCATAAATCTATGGTATTAAGTTCATGACAAACAGAGTAACACCTTAAGCAAGATGACATGATGTAGACAAAGTAAACCCAATCAATGTGAATAAACTTCGTCGTTTTACCCTTAATGACAACAATACAAATATGTGTCTTGTCCCCTACTTTGTCACTGGGATGTAGTGCACCGCAAGATTGAACCCATTACAAAGCACCTCTCCCACTGGAGATAAAATCAATCTAGCTGGACAAACCAAACGGATAGATCGAAGAGAAAAGCTATAACAATCATGCATAATAAAGTTCAGTAAAGACTCGATTACTATCAATGAATATTCCTATCATAAACCCACAATTCATTGGATCCCACCAAACACGCCGCAAAAGAAGATTACATCGGATAGAACTCCAAAAAGATCCATGAGAACATTGTATTGATGATCAAAGAGAGAGAAGAAGCCATCTAGCTACTAGCTATGGACCCGTAGGTTTGTAGTGAACTACTCACACATCATCGGAAGGCGGCAAGGATGATGCAGACGGCCTCCGTGATCGATTCCCCCTCCGACAGAGTACCGGGAAAGGCCTCCAGATGGGATCACGAAAGAACAGAAGCTTGTGGCGGTGGAAAAAGTGTTTCGGATGGCTCTCTGGGGGTTTCCCAATATTTGAAAATTTATAGAAGTGGAATTAGGTTAGACGGAGCCTCGAGGGGCCCACAAGGCAACAGGGCGCGCCCGGTTGCCTTGCCGTCTCCTTGTCCATTCTCTGGTCTCCTCCTGAAGCTTCTAGGGTCTCTTATGTCCAAAAAATCATCAAAAAGTTTCATAGCGTTTGGACTTCGTTTGGTACTAATTTTCTGGAAAACCAAAAACAAGCAGAAAACAACAACTGACACCAGGCACTGGGTTAATAGGTTAGTTCCCAAAAATGATATAAAACAGTATAAAAATGCATATAAAGTATCCAAGATTGATAATATAATAGCATGGAACAAGAAAAAAATTATAGATACGTTGGAGACGTATCAACAGCAAATAGGATCCTTGACAGAGGAGTGTGGAATCCTCGGATAAGCCACCCACCATGTCGCACACGCCTGCAGTGCTGCATGGCTGGGCTAATCCTATTGTAGGTGTTGTTTGGCGGTTGGGCGCCTTCCGCGTCCGAGTAGCGGTCTGCTACGCGCCATTCGGGGTGCCAGAGCAGCTGGCGTCGTTGTGGCGCGTGTTCCTGCCGCCGGGCACTACGCGGACCACGTGTCAGCCAACGTGTCGGCCGCTATCAGGCGGGATAGTCGAAAGGGCGTATGCCCACGCGCTGCAAGCCACCGGCGCCGTGAAGGTCTGCCTCGTGGAATTTGTCCAGTGCCCTCTCTTTACATGTGTCCATTCATCCTTTTTGTCCTTTGATACGCTTATGGGCAAATTGAGATGAAATCTTTTGCAGTCCGTGCCAATTTTTAGTTCATGCTATTAATATCCAACCCTTATTTTTGTCGTGATACTTTTTTGTGAATCTAGGTTGCTATGGTGTTCAAACTACAATTAAAACAAGCGTAGTCTAAGTTTTCTAATACATCCATACAATTGACATGGCAAACTTTAATATGTTTTTGCCATGGCACCTCCATTAGATGCTTATATATTACCATGGAAAAAAAATCTAAGATCCTTTTGCCATGCCACCCCCTAGTTTCATAATATATGTATAGACATGCCACGATAAACTTTTTTAAACATGTTTTTGCCATGGCATCTTAAACTTGTTTTTTTTTTGCAAGAGCTCCTTTTGTTCATTCCATGGAAAAATTGCTTGCTAGCTATCAACTAACCATGACAAACTTTTCTGCCATGGTCTCTTTTTAATTTTTATACTACATTTTCAATAATTTTTATCATGCAAATTTGGTAGTTGAATCATGGCAAGAGAATATCCAGATCATGGCAAATTTAGTTTATGGATCCGCAAATTTTAGTAATTGACCATGGCAATTTTTGCAACTGGCCATGGCAAAAAACAATTTATGTATCATGGAAAATTTAGGTTATGGATCACGGGATCTTTAGTACTCCCTCCGGTCCTTTTTACTCTGCATATAAGAATTGTTTGAAGTCAAACTTTGAAAAGTTTGATCATATTTATATGAAAAAATATCAACATCTACAATGCTAAAGTTATACAATATGAAAATTTAAGTCACGACGCATCTAATGATAATGGTTTCACATTGTGAATGTTCGTATTTTTTTTATAAAGTTGGTCAAACTTTACGAGGTTTGGCTTCAGACGAATCTTATATGTGAACTAAAAAGGACCGAAGGGGGTAATTGACCACTTCCAAAATGTTACTACAATTTCCATGTCCCGTCTACATTTTTTTCTAGGGAACAAAATTCATATAGTTGCCATGTGTCAAGAGAACTTTTTTCCCTATTATTTTTCCATGTGCAAATGATATTGTTGGCAAATTCATATGGTAAAGTTTCAAAAAAATCATATGGTATCATAGAAGCAATTTGCCATGGCAATTTTTTATTAGTTGACCATGGCAAGAAAAAAGGAATCATGGCAAATTTAGTTTATAGATCATGAAAAATTTAGTTATTGCCGTGTTATTGACCATGGCATTTATTTATAATTTACCATGGCAAAACCAATGTATGTATCATGGCAAATTTAGGTTATGGATCAGGGGAATTTTAGTAATTGACCATGGCAATTTTAATTTGTAGATCATGGCAATTTTAGTTTTATGATCATGGCGGTTTTTATTCTTCTCATGACACTATTCTCTCTTTTTGAACCATGGCAATTTAGTTTTGTGCTTTATTATTTTCGAGCATCGTGGGAATTGGTTTTGTATGTAGCATGGTGATTTTTCCATCATTGTTTACACTAAATTTGGTCATCATCACAAACTTTCGCACCTTTTTTGCTTTTCATGTCCTTTTCGCTAGCCATCACGGCAAGCATCACATATGCATCACGGCAAGCTTACCTCACTTTTGTCACCATGGCAAACTTATTCATTTTTTTCCATTAATGTGTGTTCTTAGGACCATGGCAAATCTCGTCCTTTCTTGCAACATGGCAAAATTACTATTTTTAGGGACAATGGAAAATTTAGTATATGGTCATTTTTTATTAGCTAATCCATGACATTTCTTATATTCCCCCCTTTAGCTATTTTTTTACATATGAATTTCTAGATATATTTTTTGAATTCTATATTTGAAAGACTTTCTCTTTTTTGCAAGGTTTTTCTGTTTTCTTCATTCTTTCTTCTTGGGTTTTGGGATTTTTTTTATTACAACGGCACTCAAACTGGGTTGTCGCTGTCATTTTTTAGTTTTAGGCTGCCTAGTTAGGCATTTCCTATTTGGCGCCACAGGCGCCAGTTAACGTGCATTTTCATTAACTGGCGCATGTGGAGTCAGTAAATGGGTCGGCCCATCAAGGCGCGGGTTGACATTTTCTTTTTTGAAAATTCTATGTATTTTTTGAATATCTATGAACTTTTTAAAAATTTCAACAGTTTTTGAATATCAGATTGATGAACTTTTTTGAATATCTCTTAACTTTTTTGAATATCTCTTAACTTTTTTGAAATTTGATGAACATCTTTTTGAAAATGGATGAACTTTTTTTACTTATGAACTTTTTTCAGTTCAATGATCTTTTTATAAAAATACATGAACTTTTTTCGAATTTCTATGAACTTTTCTGAAATTTATTGAACTTTTTAAAAAGTAATGAACTATTGCTAAATTGGATGGACTTTTTTTCAGTTTGAATGAGAAAAAATCAAATTGATGAACTTTTTTTAAAATTGATGAACCTTTTTTTAAAGATATGAACTTTTTTTCAAATGGATGAACCTTTTTTCTTTAAATCTGTAAACCTTTTTTGATTTCATATTTTTATTTTCGTCACAAAAAAATCAAAAAAAAAACTAGGGCGGCAAGCTAGTGGGCCAGCCCCTGCTAGCAGCACTGCACGCGCCGAATCATTAACGTGTGTCTGCAGCGCTGTATAGGAGCTCCCGCCTAGTTAGGTCAGGAGAAATCGTCCGATCTGGGCTCCCTCCCACATTGACCACTTTCTTTCATTTCGTTCGATCATTCCGAGCGAACGATTCGTTCGATCTGGAGAGCTCTCAAACTAAATGTTCGAGAGATATCGGGGTCCTTCTTTTAGCAATAGCCCCAGCTTTAGCATTTTTCTCGTGGAAGGCGACTTCCAAGGCGACTAGGGTTTAGCCGGCTCGCCGCCGGCCGCCTCCGTGGCGGCGGCGCGGCTGCCGGCGTCTCTTTCCCAGGACGGTACCGGAGGTGCCGTCGCTGGTCTAGTGTGCTCAGCTAGAGTTTCGGCCTTGCTTTTGTGCGGCAACAAGTCCGGCGATGGTGCTGACTTCATGACTCGATCTTATCGTCTATCTAGTGCTTGCATGCCATGAGGAATTTATCCATTGCGTTGGTGTATAGCTTCCCTGCTAGTGTTTAGGGAACTTGGTTGTTGATCAGATCTGAAGACAACTTTTGGATTTGTTCAAGCTTTTTGTCCCGGCGCTGCCTGGTGCAGTGATCGGTTTTCTGTCCCGGCGTTGTTTGACAGCGATCGGTTCTCTTTGAAGCTGGCTCTCTAGTGCAGCAATGAAACTGTTATGTTGGAACTGCTGGGGGCTTGGTAACGCCCCGGCGGTTCGTGCTTTGTTGGATGTCCAGCGAAGCTGCGGCCCAGATGTGATGTTTTTGTCGGAGACACACTTAGAAAGCTATCCGGCAGAGTGTTTGAGGAGGAGATTGAGAATGGATCAGAAATTGGTATGTGCTGGAGATGGAAGGAAAGGTGGACTGATGTTATTGTGGAGGAAAGAAATAAAAATGCAGCGCATGGAACTTGATCCTATGTTCATTGATGTTAGAGTGACGGATGAACAGAATAACGAATGGAGATTAACCGGCATGTATGGTGAATTCCGCTGGGAACACAAGCATAGAACATGGGAGAGAATGAGAAGATTGCATCATAATAATACATTACCATGGCTTCTGATTGGGGATTTGAATGAAATACAATTCCTACATGAGAAAGAAGGTGGTAATCCAAGACCACAGCAGTATATGCACGCCTTTCACGCAGCCATTGAGGACTGCGAGTTGAGGGACATGGGATATGTGGGAGACCAATTCACGTGGTTTCGAGGCAGGATTAGAGAACGACTGGATAGGGGCTTGGTTAATGATGCATGGTCCACTCTTTATCCTCATGCTGCATTACAAAATTTAAACTATAATCATTCAGATCATAGACCCTTGTGTGTGGACACAGAGTATTACTCGGGAGTGGCGGCCAATGGTGTAGCAAGCAAGAAATTTGAGGCGAGGTGGCTGCGTGAACAGTCATTCTCGGATGTCCTCCAGGAGGCATGGGACTCGGCAAGCGCAGCTGCGGGACAAAATACGGTCTATGAAACACTAAATCGCATGCACAATCAGTTCCATGATTGGGATCAGAGAGTTTTGAAGAAGCCCAAAAAGAGACTTCGGAAAGCACAGAGAGAGCTCGAGAAAATTATGTCTGGCCCTATGAATGATGAAAGTGAATCGAAAAGGAAAGAACTGCCTGAGCTAATCGAGTTTCTGCTATAACTCGAGGAGATACATGTCATGCAGCGATCTAGAGCAGGATGGCTCAAGCATGGGGATCGGAACACAGGTTTCTTCCAAGCATTTGCTTCGGCGAGGCGTAAGAAGAACTTGATAAAAAAATTAAATGATGACCAGGGGAATGTGATTGAAGGTACATCAGCAGTCAACATACATGTCCAGAATTATTTCGGTAACCTCTTTGCTTCAGAAGTAAACCATGTTAACCCTGTTGTTCTACAAAATGTGCAAACGAAAGTTACTGAGCAAATGAATGAAATGTTATTAGACCCGTATACCCATGATGATGTACGTAAGGCTATGCACAGTATAGGAGATCTCAAGGCGCTTGGCCCTGATGGTCTCCATGCTATATTTTTTAAGAAGTTCTGGCATATTATTGGTGATGAGATTTCCTAGGAGGTGTTGTTTGCGATCAATACAGGGCAGATCCCGGCAGAGTGGAATGATACGTCCATTGTACTCATTCCCAAGGTAGACTGAATAAATTACACAATATAGACATATCAGTCTATGTAATGTGTTTTACAAAATTATCTCAAAGATGTTGGCTGCTAGACTGAAAGGTATTCTACTTGACATTATCCCTCCCCCACTCAAAGTGCATTTGTTCCGGGACGTTTAATTACTGATAATGTACTAATAGCATATGAGTGTGTCCATAAGATAAAAAACTCAAGAGAAGGTCGCGGGGGGCTATGTGCAGTGAAATTGAATATGCATAAGGCCTATGACCGGGTTGAGTGGATATTCTTGAGAGCTATGATGGAAAAACTTGGTTTTGATACTGGTTGGATAGACATGATAATGGCCTGTGTGTCTTTTGTTAGATATAAGGTCAGATTCAACTCCCAGGAGACTGAGATATTTACCCCTACTAGGGGGATTCGGCAAGGGGACCCCCTCTCCCCTTATTTGTTCCTTCTTTGTGCGGAAGGGTTGTCCAGTATGTTGACGTTTGAAGAAGAAGTTGGTGGCATAGATGGGATTAGAGTGTGCAGAAATGCACCGTCAGTTTCACACCTTTTCTTTGCTGACAATTCTCTAATTCTCATGAGAGCAGATGTGATGAATGCAACTTCCTTACAAAACGTACTGGATACCTATTGTGCAAGTTCAGGACAATGGTGAGTTTGGCCAAGTCTAGCATTTTCTTCAGTCCCAACATCTCAGTTGTTTCAAAAGCAGAAATTAGTCAAATTCTTCATATTGACACAGAAGCATTATCTGACAAGTATCTTGGGTTGCCAGCAATTGTGGGAGCTGACAAAAGTGACTGTTTCAGGCATTTTGTTGACAGAATTAAAGCAAGATTGATAGGTTGGATGGAGAAACAACTATCAATTGGAGGTAAAGAGATTTTATTAAAGTCTGGCACAGGCCATTCCAGTTTTTGCCATGTCAGTTTTTAGTCTTTCAAAAGGAATTTGCAAAGAAATCACAGATATTATTGCACAATTTTGGTGGGGTGATGATGAAGAGCACAGGAAAATGCATTGGATGGCGTGGTGGAAGCTATGTATTCCAAAAAATGAGGGAGGTATGGGATTTCGTGATTTATATTCATTCAACTTAGCTATGCTAGCTAAGCAGTGCTGGAGGCTCATCACTAATCCAGATTCCTTGGTTGCAAAAGTACTGAAAGCTAAATACTACCCCAATGGAACTCTTTTGGATGCTGCCCCAAAGAATGGGTCATCATTTACATGGCAAAGTATTTTAAAGGGCCTTGATACATTCAAGAAAGGTTACATATGGAGGATTGGTACTGGTGAGGAGGTAAATATATGGAGGGATCTTTGGATACCTACAAGCTCAGATATGAAGGTAATTACACTGAGAGGCCAATCAATTATTACAAGAGTTTGTGAACTCATTGATCCGGTGACCGGGGAGTGGGATGAAAAGCTATTACAGAGCCTTTTCTACCCTGTGGATGTTAGAAGAATACTTCAGATCCCACTCAACACACACGCATTTGAGGATTTCATTGCCTGGCAACCTAATTGCACTGGAATTTTTTCAGTGAAAATTGCGTACCATTTGCAATGGATGCACACTTATAGGGCACATGCAAATATGATGGAGATGGCTGGTGGTTCAGCGCCTTTGGCACTGTGGAATACACTTTGGAAAGTGCAAGTCCCACGTAGAATTCAGATTTTTGGGTGGAGGGTTCTGCGAGGAATCGTTCCGCTAAAAGCAATCCTGACAAACAGACATATTGGTTCTAATGGGGCGTGCCCGATATGCCATCAAGGTGCTGAGGATATTAGGCATCTTTTATTTCTATGTGTGCATGCAAAGGAAGTGTGGAGGCGTCTTGGGATGTTGCAGCTGGTGGAAGATGTTGTACCAGTGGATAGGTCAGGCTCGATTATATTCGAACATCTTGTAACCCTTCCGGATGATCTACTGATGGTACATTCTAATGTCAACTTCAAACAAGCACTAATGGTGGGAGCATGGTACTTGTGGTGGATACGTAGGCGAATGACACATGATGAGCCGGTGCCACCTTCTTGGAGATGGCCCATATCCATTCTATCGATTGCTTCAAATTTCCAGAATTCATTGACAAGTTCACATGTAATGACAGAGACTAAATGGTGTAAGCCGGACCCAGGATACACAAAACTAAATGTTGATGCAGCCTTTTCTCCAGATGAAGGGAGTAGGGCAACTGCGGCTGTTATGAGGGATATTCATGGAAACTTCATTGCCGCGCAATGCAATTTTGTACCGGTGGCGGCGGATGCAATTATAATGGAGGCGGTGGCCATGAGGGATGGGCTATTCTTTGCCAACTCTCTAGGACTAAACCATATTGAAGCGGAATCAGATTCTCTTCAGGTAATTAACTTCTGCAATGGCCAAGAAAGATGGTGGGATGAAGCTGCGGCTCTCTTCGCGGAATGCGTTGATATTAGTACGTCGATTGGGAAGGTCATTTTTAAGCATTGTATTCGTTCTTGTAATCAAGCGGCGCATGTGCTAGTTAACTTCTTCCTTTGTAATAAGTCGAATCTCAGTTGGTTAAACGAGCCACCTGATGTCATTGTCAGTAAGCTCGTGGACGATGTAAGTGTTCTATAATTCAATAAAGCCTGCCATGATGGCCTTCCTAAAAAAAAGCAATAGCCCCAGCTTTGGTGTTACCGACAGGATGCACTCTTTTTTTCTGAGGCTGCAGATTAGCTTTGCTGTTTCCGGTGGCCTGCCATGTAAGCCCAGTATTAGTTGGTATGAAAAATAAATGTAAGCCCAATTGTAGTACTAGTAGCTTTCTACCTACTTTCTCGATCCGGCCGAAACCCCAAAGCCCACCGCCACCCTGTCCCCGTCCGTCGCCGGCGAGCGCCACCTGTCTACCACCATGCCAACCACGGCCGTCGCACGATCCTTCTTCTCATCGGCAGCACCGCCTTCTCTCCTCCACGCTGGATCGCGGGCCACGGTCGCCTCCTTCCCGCTTGGATCTCCTCCTGCCGTCGCGCTCTCCCTCTCGGTCTCCGCCTCCGCCCCCACCTCGCCGTGGGCGCCGGCGGCCAACCCCAAGTACCACAACGCGAACGTGGACGCGGGAGACGAGGACGTGGACGGGGGCGATCTGCTGCGGCAGTTCACGCGGGAGGTGGGGCGAGCCGGCGTCATGCACGAGGTCAGGCGGCGGCGGTGGCACGAGAACGCGCGGGACAAGCGCAAGCGAAAGTCCCGCGACGCCGCATGGAGGTTCAGCCGCAGGTGCGCCCCGCTCCATCCATCGATCTGTTGCTTGATCCCGTGATCCTACCGTTGGGACCAATGAGCAAATTCGATCATTTTGCACCCACCCCCCAACCCCTCCCCTGTTCATCTTCTCTCACTAATGGTTGCTCTATTGCCCTATCCATTTTAAGTGCTACAGATCACATGATTACTGATTAATGTTGTACAATTGTGTCTGATCCATGTTAGCAACATTTCGTCCACATATGAATTCGATCGAAATTAAGCAGCAAACTCATGCCACATTAGATTGCTATGTTAAACATCAGACCACCGTACATATACTCCCTCCGTCCCAAAATAAGTGTCTCAACTTTATACTAACTCTAGTACAAAGTTGTAATAAGGTCAAGACACTTATTTTGGGATGGAGGGAGTATTACAGAGTAGCAATTGAACCAATCAACGGTAGCTGTATTATGTACTGTACTACAAACTAGTTCAGAATGGAAGTGATCATGAATTTCAAATGATATATGTAGAGTTGTGTATCTGTGCACATTATTTGGATTGATTATGGACTGTCATCTTCGTATCTGTCATTTGTGGTGTCATTTTTAATCATGAATTCATGCTGATAGTATGCGTTTACAGTACGTAGAAACGAAACCTATAATAGATTCCAAGTCGATTATTCGTTGAAGAATTGTGTAGCAAAATTTAAACTAAACTTTGTAGTGTGCAAGGGGTTAGCAAAATTTAAACTAAACTTTGTAGTGTGCAAGGGGCCTGTCAACGTTTGTAAAGTACACGATTATACATAAGTGATCCGGAAGCACCTTGAGTTCATTCCAACTGTACCATTTTTCTTATTGATTGCTTAATTGGTGCTAATAGTTTGGTCTGGCAGGCGTTTCAAGGGTCCATATCCATTTGACGATGAACAGGGGTCGAAGGAGCGAACCACCGACGATGATGGGCGTGACAACTGGGAGCTTCCTGGAGGAGAGTTTCCTTCTTTCAGATGAACCAAGAAGCTACATTTACTGATGGTTTGTCAGACAAAGAATTCCGACCATGCAACTTCAGTTATATTTCTGTAGTTGGAGGAGGAACTTAACTTATTTTGTGGGGATCCCTAATTCATTTAGGAGGAGGTAGGACTTGGCTAGGTAGGGTGAATTTCATGCATCTTTGGGATTGAAAGTCCTGCTATGGATGTTATGTACCTAGTATATCTCAAAGCACCGTGTGAGTGTGTAATTCTGGTAGAATCGCCAGTTTGCTGCAATGGCTCAACGCCATGTGTTCTTCTATTGGAATAGAATTGATGGTTTGCTGTTGCAAAGACTTTATCTACTCCCTCCTTTATGAACTTTAGTAAAGTTCTATTGAAGCTGCGACAATTAATATGGATCGGAGGGACTAAGGCCCCGTTTGTTTCACATTCTGCGACCAGATTCAGCTTTGCCAGTGAAGCTGAATCTGGAATTTGAAACAAACAGTGCCACTTTGGTGTGGTGAACCTGAAGCAATCCACAGGTGATTAAAATCCAAGCGAAGCTGAAACAAACAGGGCCTAATAATCTTTTCATCCATTTCTATTTTGAGAGGTGTAGTGTGTAAAACTATATTATTATTATTTTGGTCAAGGGAAGCTGCATTGTGCAGCTTAGAGGAAACACACGGAGCTGATTTATAGTTGGCCCATAAATGGGCCAGATTCAGCGGGCTAAGAGCCCTGCAGCTGCAAGAACAAAGAGTTCATTTTCCCCTCTGCTTTGCGAATGAATGAATTCACTGGCGATACACAAATTGGCAGTTCCATATCCTGAAAAATGATCTAAATCTTGTAACTCATGGCTATGTTTTGCAGTGGTTCCAAAATTCTTCAGTAATTAATCATATACTACTCCGTATATGGATGCCTGATGAAAAAGATTACTCGTCTAGTAGAAAAGAAAACCGGGCTACCCTCTCCGACTAGGAAAACCAAGGGCCTGAACTTTTCCCCATTTTCTTCAAAAGCAAGATGCATGATCATTTAAACCGAGCGGGTTGCAAGACGGACTAATGGCAGTTGGTATTGGCTTCAGTGTCGGCCCAGTGGCAGCTGACGCTTTTCAATTCGCTCTTCTTCAATCAAAAGGAAAAAGGTAAGGAATGATTCCACGTTTTAACGCGTGTTGGTGATAATAAGTGAGAAAAAAGGACGTGAAGGAAACGACGAGAAGGGAGAAGAAACATGAACACGTCCATTTCATTTTGCCACGCGGGGGGAGTTTGGTGTTATTAGGCGTATGATTGGGACTGCCCTTCTTCTTCTGCTTCGATTTTCTGGCGATTCGCCGAGTTGGCGACCGTGCATGCATGCGGCTGGCGTTTACTTGCAGAACGGTCGAATGCTCCAGCACAGCAGCGGAAGATGGCTTCTGGAGTTTTGCCTCAGTAGACAGCAGCTCCTCATCCGACTGACCGCCTAACATGAGGCCCGCCACTGAACCTGTATTTTAGCATTTTCATGTTGCGTTTCTTGTACTCCCTTCGTCCGAAAATACTTGTTATCAAAATAAATAAAAAAATATGTATCTAAAACTAAGATACATCTAGATACATTCATTTTTCTCCATTTTGATAACAAGTATTTCCGGAGTATTTTGATATTCAGAAAGGGCAAGAGAAACAGCAATGGCAGGCGCATCCACTCTGTACAAATCATATGGTTTGGCAGCTACTCAAAGTTTCAAGCGATGGGAGGCAAAAAAGAGCTTTCTGGTGAGAACATAAATGAACATCTGTATTTCGGACCTGCAAGTACGAGAATCGAATGGTTTTTCAGTTAAATCACCCTCGGTGACCGTCTCCGCAGTTGCAAAACGCACAACTGCTGCAATTCGCGTGGAACCCAGCAGCAAACCCCATGTGAACCGTTGCATTCTGCCCAGTGTCATCAGCAACAGGCAGGCTACAGCACCTCCTTGCAGCAAGCACAACTTTGCTGTGCCAGAGAGACAAGCAAAGGTACTAGCATACCCTTCCAGCCAGAAACCAGGCACCTGCTGCCAAATTCAAGAACCATCCAAGCGGCCACCTAGGAACGGCATTCAGCTCATCATGGACGGCAGCTCACATGTCTACATACATGCACTGCATCCAAAACATTGTTGTTGTTATTATTATACATGTAGACGTTGTAGCATCGTAAACCGACGGCGCACCAGCACCAAGACGCCAAATCGCAGCTCAAAATGTGTAGTTTACTCATCCTCAGCACCACCAGACGGCAGCATCCCCAGAAGGCACCAAGCCAATCCACACTCGCCAGCCGGCTCTTGGGTTCTTGTCCAGAGCTCTCCTTGATTAGCACAGCTAAACTAACATATGGCAACAACTGGCTGGTTTAGCGGGTCGGGATTAGGAAACAGAAAAAGGGTTTTGGTCTGCTTGATTCCTTGCTTTGACTTGTAAGTTGTAACTACGAGGAATCTGTCCTGTAAACAAACATAGGAATAGTAGTAGTAGTAGAATAACACACAATTGGAACCGTTGGAGAGTAGATAAGGCCATAAATGGATAAAGTAAGAAGGCAGTACATTTCAAAGAGGAAAAGAAGCCTAGGTCTTCACTAGAGTGTGCTTGTCTATGTGCAAGGTTAACTGGTTAAGTAAGCAAGTAACCAAACCTCTGAAACCTCAGTAATGAAAGATGGACAAGAACGCAATGATTGTGAGAGTGATCTGTCGGAAAAAAGCTCGTGATGACAGTGATCTTGATGTGGATCCGGTTGCGTTAGATTTGATTTCTCTATTTGTGCAAGAGAATAGCTGGTTTGACAGAGAATGGCACTTTCCCAAAGCAACTACGGGGTTACATCTAAAGATGCTAAGCATAAGGTTGCCATCATGTATATAGAAAGTAAAAGAAAGCAGGCGGCACAGGTCATTTTTCCCGGAAAAGTCTAATATTCTTTCAGGACTACATCAAGCAAGGTGTACCATCTTTGTCCCCATAACTCCATAACGAATTTGCGCAGATTTTAGATTGGGGATGAACAAATTAAGCACTATAATTTTAGTTGCTCGCAGCCACAGTAGGATTAGACGAAAACACAGGGAAACAATCTATGCATTCTCTCTTTCGACAGTGAGCTGTTTACTTATCTGTATCTACAAAAGAATCATTTCTCTCTTAGATAGTATGATCAGTGAAAAAAAATGATGCTTCTAAATTACGGACAGCAAACCTAACAACAAGGTCTAAAAATATACCAAAGAGCAAAACCCACTCTACCACCAAACTTAATTTCGTGTTTCTTCTTTCGTTATCTGTTTTTCTCTCCATATCATGTACCGTGTGCTGTGCGGATCAAATGCCGTCCTTACCCATCTACCATGGAAGACTTCCAGTCTGTGGATCTGTGAATTCTTTGTGTACAAAATCTTTCAAACCAGTGTCATATACTTCACAGAACCGACTTGGCCAATCCTCCGGTTCCACCGGTTTGGTCCCTAGACCTGGCGCCCTGTCCCTGGATCCAACATTCTCCTCGTCCTGCCAATCGGCAACATAGGTCGCCACGCGGCCAGCAAACTTTTCTTTGAACACCTCCCAGACTTGGTATTTGTAGTGATTGATCAGCATCACTCCCTGGCCAATATTCGCATACTTCATCCCTTCCTTCAGATGGAAGTGGTGCACCACGTTGATCAGTGATGGATTCAGTGCATCTGGCCTGACAATTGACTTGTGCCGCTCCGGCGCAGCCAGCCGGCAGGTGTAGCCTGTCGTGACGCCTTTTTTCGGAATCTTAGTCCGACCTGATGGACCAAAGCTGTGGCACGCAGTCCTGAGTTCACCAATCCTTGGCCTGCTTGAGTAATTCCGGAGGACATCTTGTAGGGTTTGGTTCCCAGGGAAGTGCAGGAACTCATCGATGTCGATGAACCCCACCCACTCGCAGCTCTCCCGCGCCCTGAGTGCACAATGTGCAAATCCAGCCTCCTGAGATTTCATCCAAGGCCACAAGTGGCGTGTCGCATTGTATGCGGATGGATCCATGGAACCAAGGACTTCCTCGATGCCATCATCGCTGTTGTTGTCATAGATGAACCACCGTTGCACTCCGATATGGGAGTGGTACATGACCCATTCCCGCAAGAACCGTGCTTGGTTGCGCAGCATGGTGCACACACACATCGAGTGTACCTTCTGCTGCCGATGCCTTGTATGCCGATGCCTGTTATACCTATGAAGTGGCTCTGGTTGCGCGATTGAGGGGAGTGTAGAGCTCCCCCGGCCCTTAGTCCTGATGGAGACCAGCATAGGCTTGCCAGCACTGTTTCTGTTGATGTTTCCATCAGCTGTCATCCTGAGGTACCGGCGAATGCGGACAGGTGTCACACACCGGAATGTCTCCTGCGCAGCAGAAACCACAGGGGAGGTGACAACGAGCTTCGGCTTCGACAGGTCCCGGCCAAAGACACACTCATACCGTGATGGCACACCGAGACGGCCTGGACGGAGGTTCATCCCTTTGGCAAACACAACGGTGGAGTTGTCCCGGCTGTCAAGAAGTGCGGTGTACACGAGCTGATCCCATTGGAATGGTGTCACCGGAGGTGACTGGGACAGCGACAGGGACACAGCCATCTCAGATGGTCCGGCAGGGCAATGCACGAGGCTGGGTCCATCCGGCAAGGCAGCAACTGAGAGGGGACGACGGCGCAGCTGCGTTGAGTTGGCAGTGGAGTACAGGCACTCGAAGTGCCCGGGAGCTGGCAGCAATGATCCGTCACTGAGGATTACGAGAACATGGTCCGGCAGAGCGACAGCATGCCGGATTTGGACAGACGCTAAAACGGTGCCAGCACCGTTGCCTCCAGCTTGCTGCACCCGGCGCTCCGAGGAGAGGGCGTTAAGGGTCGCGGACGGCCAGGCCGTCAAGAGCACCGGCCGGAAGGACGCTGCATCACAAGAACACAAGATCAATTAGCACATCACATGAAGAAATAGCCAAACGGATTTAGCGTGCCTAAATTCTTCATGTGACGACGTGAGGCATTTGTGTTCTATTCTGGGATCAATCAGTCAAAAGGCAGCAGCATGTGACTGACTGGATGGCTAGAGTTACAATTCAGAAACAGCAAGCTGCTATAATTGAGGCAAGAATCGAGTGATAAGAACTGCAATTTTTCCGGTGAATGGTAGGACTCCAATCAGATCTAACGGCAACCTCGCGAGAAAGAGTCCAACTTCTATTTTTTCATCATCCAGACGATGAACATCGAACCCAAACAAAATTTCGCATGTAAAAAAAAGTTTTTTGTGTGGTCTTTCTTCCAAAATCATTCGAAATGATCCCACCACGAGATTTCCCTGAGAAAATAAATAATTCCACTATCCTACCTAAACCCAAACCAATTTGGCCCACGTGGGCTCCAGATTCCAGGGGCAGGGGAAGCGGCTCACCTCCAATGGCGTGCACCCCGCCGAAGACGACCGCGCCGGCGCAGAGGAACGCGAAGAACACGGCGAACAGTCTCCGCCGTCCCCCCGCCGTCGGCGGCCGGTGACCACCCCTCGCGCCGAGGCTCCCGCCTCCTCCTCCGTTTACCGCCTTACCACTGCCAAGCCTGCTCAGCTTGCGCTCCTTGGCCGATATCGCCATTTCGGGAACCTCCCGTCCGCCCGTCCGTCGACTCCTCACCACCCCAGCAGGAAGAGCTCAGATCCACGAGAACGCCAGACGAGAGGCCGCACCATTCATTCACACCGCGCTACGCGTCGGCGGCGCGACGGCGAGCACGCTCCCTCCCTCGCCGCCGCGATTGCCGGGGGTGCGGAGGTGGTGGTCGCAGAAACCGAAGCGGTGGTTTGCGCTGAGGTGGGAAGGAAGTCGTCGCCGCAGCGGCAGCGGTGGGGTTTATACCCGCGTGCACGGAACCGACGTGTGGGCCAGGCGGCCCCGCGCGTCGGTGGCACGCGGCGCGTTCCAGACTGTGAGGGGCGGGACCCCTCACTGACAAGTGGGTTCGGGGGTAACGGCACGGCGCGTCCGACCAATCGGGAGACAGGTGCGTTTCGCTCTGGAGGGGAATGAACATGATGTGTGGGTCCACGCGGTCAGTCGGTGAGACGAGATGGTGTTTTGGCGTGGTGGAACAGCAATTATTGGGGTGCACACGGAGGATGGTATCCGGTCATGTATGTTCATTTCGGAATTTCTTTTTGTTGTTTCATATGGTTGCTCACCACATATGCCATGCCGTGTTCATTTGGGAATTTCTTGGAGGAGAATCAAATATATAATTTACAGAGGGGGAAGAAGAATAAATTATCGGAAATGCTTTCACTCGGCCAACCGTCCAATTAGAATCTGATCTGACGACCCGCAACACACACAACCCCCCCCCCCCCCGACCCAAGGTGAATGAGGTTTGCAACACCATCCTTGTTGCAAACCTTTCAAGCGCAACAGTCGGTCTGCTGCAGAGCGGCTAGGGCGAGGGAGGCGGTCGTGGTTGGATCCATATTGTCTACGACACAGCTCCCCGACCTACGGCGGCCGCTGGATCCGCAGCGGCGATGACCGATGCATACGACCCGCGTCAACGGCTGGACCTGCAGTGGTGACGATCGACGTAGATCTCCACGACAACGACGAAGGCACAGGTCCCCGTCGGTGGAGACCTCCCCAACTCTGTTTTCTTAGGCGAAGGGGATTTTGTTTCTACAACAGAGGTCGTGTTTCAGAAGGATATGTTTTGGGGTGATTGCAACAAGCCTCTTATTGCAGAGGGCCCTAGCGCAACACTATCCTTGTTGCAAAGGCTAGCGATGCTCTGTTAGCAACGCAGTTTTTTTCTACAACACGGGTCTTGTTTCATAAGGAATATAATGGTTTGGGAGGTGTTTGCAACAAGGCTCCTGTTGCAACAACACGACCGCATTACAAAGGCTAACACTCACATGGCGATCAATCAGACGGCTATTTTGGGCTCCATCCGATGGCGGGCGGAGTGATCGATCTTTTCAGATCATTCATGTAGCGCTCCTCATAAATTATTGCAAAGAAGATGCAAGATGCACTTTATGCCATAAACATGTGAATCTTCACCTAAAAAATATGAATCTTTACAAAGAAAGAACATGACCATCTATGGCATGCAATTTTTTAAAGGATTACATGCAAAGAAATTATTAAAAAATAGATTATTGCAATATCTGCTTTTGCTATATTGTTAGTTCAACTTTGGGCCTTGCCAAAAAAAGTATAATTTCTAATTGTACTAGGATAATTATCAATTGATGCCAGAAAAAAAGGATATTTATCAATGAATGATTTCCGTTGTGTTTTCTCTTGTGAGAGCAAGCGAAATTGCCATGCTTGATTTGCTAAACGAGGGCAACGTTTTGACAGTGCAAACTTGTGCCGTACGTGTTTAGGGTTGGTGCCTTGGTGGTCACGAAAAACCTTCTTAGGACCATCATAAGGGTCCTACTCGAATCTTGATTGATATGTTTTGGCATTATTTCATTACTTCACATGTGATAGACTTGTCCTTTTTCTGGACAAAAAAGAAAAGAAAAAAGTAATTCCATTTAATTTCATTAACTCCCAGGAATTAGCATTCATGCCAATATCCAAGCTCTTGATAGTAAGATTAATAACTCAAATAAAAATGCCTTATTATAACTCACAAAGTTGACGAAACACAAAGTATGTACACCTCCATTCGGAATTAACTGTCGCTGAAATGAGCATATGTAAGAGCATCTTTAATAGATGATGTGAAATAAATCACCAAATAGTGCTTCAATTAAAATTTACATCATTAAAAAATGGGGTTTTACATCACAAAAATCCTCCAACTCCAACGGATGATATAAAATTCATATCGCCAAAAAACCTCCAACTTCAACAAATAATGTAAAATGTACATCGCCGTGGAGGCGGCCATGGTGAGGTGCGCCGGAGCAGCATTGGTGGCCGCCAGGTTTTAGGAGGCGTCCATGGGGTCGGGAAGGTTTCGCGTGGCAGTTGGGGCTGCACGCATTTTGCTTGAGCGGCCCAAGTGATGCAAAATTTGCCATCACTTGGTGCCCTATTTTATATTAGGAGCAAATCTCGAGTAATTATTTCTTTGCATCTACATCATCTGTTGAAGCCGCGTTTTTGTGCCTTCGGTGATGTAAAAATCTGTTACTTTTGCATCTACATCATCTATTGGAGATGCTTTAAACACGTCTAGATCCACTCATTTCAACGACACTTAGAGCAACTCCAATGGGGCGACTCATTTTGTCCGCTGGCGTCCGTTTGGGTCGGCACGGACACAAAAGGCGGCCCAACACGCCGACCCAAACGGACGCGCGTCCGCTTGGCGTCTGCATGGCGACCCATTCCCGGCCCAATTTTGAGCCACATTTGCGTCGGCGCGGACACGAGACAGACGTGCGCGCGCGCCTACTCCTCTCCTCGGGCCCGCCGGTCGGTGGCAGCCACCACCATTTCCCCCCATTTCCTCCAAAAACCCTCCCGCCCGCGCGCGCTCCTGCCCCACACCCGCCATGGAAGACGAGCTCGACCTCGACGCCGTCACCGGCCTCGCCTCCTGAAAGGATCGATATAGTTGACTAGAGGGGGGGTGAATAGGCAACTAACAATTTTTAGCTTTTCTTTACCAATTTAAACTTTGCATCAAAGTAGGTTGTCTAGATATGCAACTAGGTGAGCACCTATATGATGCAACAACAATAAGCACGCAAGCAAGCAAGGGATGCAACACAATATAAGCTTGCACAAGTAAAGGTACGAGATAACCAAGAGTGGAGCCAGTGAAGACGAGGATGTGTTACCGAAGTTCCTTCCCTTTGAAGGGAAGTACGTCTCCGTTGGAGCGGTGTGGAGGCACAATGCTCCCCAAGAAGCCACTAGGGCCACCGTATTCTCCTCACGCCCTCACACAATGCGAGATGTCGTGATTCCACTATTGGTGCCCCTTGGAGGCGGCGACCGAACCTTTAGAAACAAGGTTGGGGCAATCTCCACAACTTAATTAGAGGCTCCCAACGACACCACGAAGCTTCACCACAATGGAATATGGCTCCGCGGTGACCTCAACCGTATAGGGTGCTCAAACACCCAAGAGTAACAAGATCCGCAAGGGATTAGTGGGGGGAATCAAATTTCTCTTGGTGGAAGTGTAGATCGGGGCCTTCTCAACCAATCCCTAGAAAATCAAAAAGTTTGATTGGCTAGGGAGAGAGATCGGGCGAAAATGGAGTTTAGAGCAACAATGGAGCTTAGGGATGGAAGAGGTAGTCAACTCGGAGAAGAAGACTCCCCTTATATAGTGATAGGACAAATCTAACCTTATCCACTTACCCATCCCGCGACGAGCGGTACTACCGCACCAGACATGCGATACTACCATAAGGGCCTACGGTACTACCGCGGGGCACTACGGTACTACCGCTGGCGCGGCAGGAGCTAGACCAGCCCTGTTGCGTTGAAGCAGAGAGCGGTAGAACCGCCGGAGCGGTACTACCGCTCGCCCTTGCGGTACTACCGCAAGGCAGGGTTTGTCTAGGCTGGGAAGGCACGGACATATAAAATACATCCGTGGCTACTCCCGCTGAGTTTCGATCTGTGCAAAAATCCGACACGGTACTACCGCAAACTTGGAGCGGTACTACCGCGTATGGCGCGGATGTAAAAATTTACATCCGCTCATGCTGTTGTGCCCGGCCCGAGGCCACGGTACTACCGCGCTCGGGGAGCGGTACTATCGCAAGGGCCTGCGGTACTACCGCGTCCCTGGCCGGTACTACCGTGGGCCTCTGCGGTACTACTGCTCCCATGAGCAGTACTGCCGCATGCCACAGCACAACAATCACTAGGAGTCCTTCATTTTGCAGAGACACGGATAAACGGTGGTGGCTCCAAAGAGGCAAAGGAAAGGTGGTGCAAAAGGATGATTCCACCCAAACCTTTCCAAAGCGGACCCCCTGTTAATAGTACGGCTTTCCTACGACTCAAGTCCACCGAAAAGAAACGTAGAGAAACGCCGTCTTCGATATGTTCCGAGGGGCACCGAATCATCTTGTGCCTAGACATGATATATCTGAAATGCTCACTGCACATGATTAGTCCGCAAAAGCATTGTCATCAATCACCAAAACCACATAGGGAGAAATATGCCCTTACAATCTCCCCCTTTTTGGTGGATTGATGACAATACAGGATTTGCACATAATGATATACAATGATCATAAGCAAACCCAACATCTATAAAATATAAACGGGCTCCCCCTAGATGTGTGCACTCTGTGGATATGCTTTGGACTGCACGGCACACATACTAGGATCACCACTCCCCCTATATTTTAGAAACGTGGCAAACCTTGCTAAAATAAAAAGGATACTAAGCATAGAAGCAAGGTCAGATAAGTGAGCATGAAGATAAGTGCACAATTTAACATGAGCTCACAAAGTACTAAACATACTAGATAATAAGATAAGCTAGAGTGCATATGTCTCACACCCATATGATAGTAGTCTCCTGGTAGCACACGAGCACAAACACAAACCAAAGCACGAAGGTTCAACGAAAGGAAAGCAACAAGACTCAACACGCAAACACGCAAATCCTACACTCTCTCCCCCTTTGGCATCGAGACACCAAAAAGGCAGAGAGGGCACCTACGACACAGGTGGTAGCTCGCATTGCAGTGATCATCCATCAACCTCCTCATCGGTGTTGGCAGCGGGAATAGACTCCTCCTCGGACTCAGACCACTTGTAGCCCTGCTTCGCCATCCAGGCAGCCTCAGGAGTGATTTCCTTCTCTGACCCACTCGAAACCTGCTCGCCAAAAGTCCTTAAGATCCTCTTGTCGCGTCGGCGACTCTCCTTCTGAGCAATGTGAGTCATGTATTATCCCTTAGCCTGCATGCAGAAAAGAGTCTTCATCTTGTCCTTGAGCTTCTTAGCCCAAGATGGCTCAGCAGACGGAGGAGCGGACCCCCCAGCACGATCAGCGGCCACCTCCTCCTCAGCCTCTGCCTCATCATCCTCCCTCTGTGCAGCCTCAGCCTCAGCCCTGGTAGTGGTATTGGCCCACCTGTTCTTCTGGCGCAGCCGGATGGGCTCATGACGAACCCAGTTTGGAGCAAGAAACTCTTCTTAAGGAAAGAGCTTCTCCCAAGTCTGCGAGATCAAGAGCTGCAGGTATGGTCCATAGATAGGCACTTTGCGATTGAGGACCGCAAACAGGAGTTCACACCACATGATGTGAGAAACATCAAAAATGCCAGGAACTTGGACACGGACCTTCTCACAAAGAAGCATCATATCAACGAGATAAGCATGCACCTTGTCCTTGTCACCAATGCGTGGAAAGAGGGTGTTGCGGAAGATCCGGTACATGACGTCAAGGTAGGAGTTGAGCACCCACGACTTCTTGTTATTAGCCAACTTCTTCTCCACATAGTAGGGCTGAAGCTTGTTCTTGTTTGCGGACTCCGGGTTGCCATGAGGGCGGGCACCAACGGGCACAGAGAGGCCCTCATCAAGAACGTTCAGCATGTCGATGAACTCCTTCCATGTAGCAGTCAACCTCTTCCCATTGGTCATCCAAGTCATGGTCCTTGCCTCATCCGTGTGGAAGTGGACAGAGGCAAAGAATTGAGCCACGATCTCGGGATCAAAGTCCTTGTGGAACGAGATGAAATCTTCAATGCCAAACTACTCCACTGCATCCAGTGCCTCACCAAAGTATGCCCGATCATTCCTCATATGATTCAAGTCAATCCACTAAACTGGAACATAGATGTTCTGCTTGGACTTAATCACATCGAGGTAGATGAGATTCTGTTGCTTGGTCCAGAAAAGATCATTGCCTCGAACATTCTCACGAGGGTGCACATAGGGGTTGATCCTCCTCCGATGAATGAACTCGGAGAGAGGCATCTCATCCATGCTCATAGTGGGCTCCTTGATCTTGGAAGCTGAGGTCTTGACGCGGCGTTGTGGGGCATTGGAGCCCTCTGAAGCTTCTTGATTGCGAAGACGCTTGGAGCTCGTGTCGCGGCTTGGGTTTGAGCGACGGACATTGGAGCCACCACCTATGACACACAACACAAGAACACACGAGAGAAACGAGAAGGATCAATGCAAAGACCACAGCCAATACAAGCGAAACACGTAGAAATAAGATTGGGTAGTCGCCACACGGTAGTTTCGAAGTCAACGGTAGCACCTCACCACTAAGCAGAAGTAAAAGTTTACTGCTGCTCTAGCCGTGGTAGTACCGCGCCAGGATGGCACAGTAGTACCGCTCCTAGAGTGGAAGTAAAATTTTACTTCCACGCCCCGAGAGGTAGTACCGCTCCAGAGGAGCGGTAGTACCGCATGAGGCAAACACGGCCAGAGAGGTAGTACCGCACGGGAGGTGCGGTAGTACCGCTCGGAATCAGATCCGACACGGAACGGATCTAGTTACATCCACAACTTTGGAACAGTACTACGGTTGATTGAAAATACCATGGGGCAACATACCAAATAGCATCTCTACTGCACTACTGCTCTCCTACATCCTTCTCTTGCAAAGATTTGGCCTAAAATCTCAAGAACAACAAGCATCTCCCCAAAACCTAGAAGCAAAACTACGAAGCAAAGAGAGAGGGATTTGGGGAGAAACCTTGTTCCATGGCAAGAGGGCGAGGTGGGGATCGATCCCACCGGTCGGAATACGAGGAGAGCGGCCGGAGACGGAGATCCGGCGAGGTCCTCCGGCGTCAGTCTTGGGCAGGAGAGAGAGACGAAGTGGGGAAACTGAGTCGAATGGGTATGGGGGAGTTGGAACTCCCCCTGCCCGCTCTTGACCCCCACCCGCTCGCGACGGCGCGGTAGTATCACTGGTCATCGCGGTAGTACCGCCCGGGCGGAAGTACCGCACGCAGGGTGGTAGTACCGCTCTTCCAGCGGCACTAAAAAATTACTGTCGTGCTGGTAGCGGTAGTACCGTACTTATCTCCGGCGGTAGTACCGTGGCTTGCCACGATAGTACCGTAAACCCAAGAAAATGCACATTTCGACAAATAGGAGAAACACGGCCTTTGCACAGCAGCCTTCAAGAGACCAGACACGCACATGCACACACACACACGAGGCAACTGAACCACAAGCACGGCTCAACAAGAAAGAAAAAGGCAACAAGGAACAAACACAAACCAAAACCTCTCTAGAGGAGAGGGCGGTGGCCGAAGCCACCTATGTTTGAGTCAATTGGTATGGCACCGCGAAGAATTATCCTTGGGCCCATGACCAAAACTCGTCTTTGAAGCACAAGTACCATAAAAATGGCTAATGTGAAAGAGTTGATCAATTTATGCATAATGGGGGGAGGGAGAGTTCATTGAGAGAACACTCCCCCTATGTCCATGCCTACACCTAAACAAGATATCAAGATGAGTACGGTGTGGTGTGCAAGGGTTCAAGCCACATTGCTCGAATCAATGATATTTAGCTCATGCCTAAACTCGTGAAATCTTGCTTCATCCAAGGGCTTCGTGAAGATATCTGCAAGGTTATCATGAGTGTGGACATAGTTGAGCTCGATCTCCCCTCGCCTAATATGATCCCGGATGAAGTGATACCGAATCTCAATATGCTTCATCTTGAAGTGTTGCACCGGGTTGAGAGAAATCTTGATGGCACTTTTATTTTTCTTCTTGTTCTTGGGCTTGGGTGCGAACCCAATTCCCTCCTTGGCCACAACTTCCTTTTGATTGCTCAAAAGGTCGTTGAGGTTCTTCTCACCTTGTATGCACGACACAAGGCCTTTCTCAAGTTGCTCCTTCAACTTTACATTCTCCTCAACAAGGTGCACATGCTCACAACATGGGTTAGTAGCATTTGCATTATCAATTAAAACCATATGAGGAGATGTGGCTTTCTTCTTAGTTAGCTTCAATTGGAGTTGATCATGAGACTCTTTAAGGCTAGCATGAGTACCCTTCAAGGCCTTGTGAGCCTTGTCAAGTATATCAAACTCCTCCTTGAGTCTAGCAAGATCAACCCCAAGTTTGGCCTTTTCGGAATTGAGCACACGAGATACAACAAGAGCATGATCAAGATCTTTCTTTAATTTAGCATGATCATCATTGTGTGACTCCTCAAGAGCCAAACAATGACCACGCTCTTCCTCAGGAGCATTAGAGAGATCCAATATTTCATTGGCATAGTCACGACTATGCCCGTCCATCTTAGAGATGGTTTCTTCGTGAGCCTTGATAATGTCATTGGCTTCACCAAGTTGTTCCAAGAGAGCAACAAAGTGCTTCTTGGATTTACCCTTGAGCTTACTCATAAAAGACTCATTCATTTTCCTCCTCATTAGACCCCTCCCTTTCATCAATGCAATCCATCAAAGAAGGATTAGTAATGATGGTAGTTTTGATGTTGGGGGTTACCTTGTTGGTGGCTTTAGCCATGAGGCATTTGGCAGTGATGTTCTCATTGGGTGAGTCGAAGAGGGACACCCCTGGAGTTGTCGCAATGGCAATGGAGGCCATGGCAACCGACTCACCGTCTTTATCATCCTCATTGTACTCTTCTTGTGCTACCAACCCCTTGGGAGGAGTCTTCTTTGTGAAGTTGCTCTTGTTGGGGAAGGATTTGGCCTTGTCTTTACGGATGAGCTTGCCACCATTGTCTTCCCTCTTCTCATATGGGCACTCCGCAACAAAATGGCTCACATTACCACAATTATAGCAAGCCCTCACACGTTGCTTGCCCTTCACGCCACTTGAGTTGTTCTTGTTGAAGTTGGGCCTTGTGTTCTTCTGCTCCAAAATTGCCTTGAGGCGAGAGCCATGTGCTCATGATAAGCATATTTCGTATCTTCGGGGTTGCTCTCCTATTCTTCCTCTTTGTCCTCTTCTTCCACACTAGACTTGGACTTCAAGGCAAGGTTGGGCTTCTTTGCTCTTTGAGAATGCAACACCGCATTGTCGGCGGTCTTGTCCAAGATCCTCATTGCCACAAACTCATCCAACACTTCACTTGAGGACAAGGTGTGGAAGTCCGGCCTTTGACGGATGATGGAGGACATGGCCTTGTGGTAAGGAATCATGGCCTTGAGGAACTTGCGCTTGATCCAATTGTCATCCGTATCCTTGCTCCCATGATCTCGGAGTGAGACCGCGAGAGTGGTTAATCTCCGGTAAAGCTCACGAGGTTCTTCATCTTCATTCATTGAAAACTCATCGGCTTCATCTTGCACCACTTCATAGTTGGAGCGTTGAATGCTTGCGCTTCCCTTGTAAAGGGAAACAACATGGTGCCATGCTTCCTTGGCCACGGTGAAAGGTCGGAGATGGGCAATATCTTCGGATGGAATTGCATCTTGGATGATGAAGAGAGCATTCTCGTTGAATTGATGATCCGCGGCTTCTCTAGGGGTGAAGTCGCTTGGGTCATGAGGATAGAAACCTCGCTCAATTATTCACCAAAGATTAGTATTAACATGATTTAAATGGCGTTTAAAGCGATACACCCAAGAGTCAAAATCCTCATTTTTCACAATCTTAGGAGGAGAACCAGCATGATTTAAATGAGTGGAGGGAACCAGTCCTCCATAAGTAAGTGGAGGTTCAACATGGGCAAAGATTCCACTACCATTTCTACCACTAGATAAAGGAACTTTGTCACTAGTAGCTTCCCCCTTGTCGGAGTTAGCATCTGTCACCTTGTTAGCGGGATCACCCACTTTCATTGGTGCGGTGGAAAGTTTAAGGCCTTCTAAGAATTTGTTAAACATACTTTCAACCTCGGTCGTCATGGAGGTTTTCAATGTGTCCAAGGCCACATTGAAGTCCTCACGAGAGACCGCGGTTCCCCCATCGGCCGTAGACGAGAACGGATTCACACCGGAGTGCTCCTCTCCACCGTCTACGGTGTCAACCATACTCTTCGGACGGCAAAGTCCTTAATAAAGAGACAAGGCTCTGATACCAATTGAAAGGATCGATATAGTTGACTAGAGGGGGGTGAATAGGCAACTAACAATTTTTAGCTTTTCTTTACCAATTTAAACTTTGCATCAAAGTAGGTTGTCTAGATATGCAACTAGGTGAGCAACCTATATGATGCAACAACAATAAGCACGCAAGCAAGCAAGGGATGCAACACAATATAAGCTTGCACAAGTAAAGGTACGAGATAACCAAGAGTGGAGCCGGTGAAGACGAGGATGTGTTACCGAAGTTCCTTCCCTTTGAAGGGAAGTACGTCTCCGTTGGAGCGGTGTGGAGGCACAATGCTCCCCAAGAAGCCACTAGGGCCACCGTATTCTCCTCACGCCCTCATACAATGCGAGATGTCGTGATTCCACTATTGGTGCTCTTGGAGGCGGCGACCGAACCTTTACAAACAAGGTTGGGCCAATCTCCACAACTTAATTGGAGGCTCCCAACGACACCACGAAGCTTCACCACAATGGAATATGGCTCCGCGGTGACCTCAACCATCTAGGGTGCTCAAATACCCAAGAGTAACAAGATCCGCAAGGCTCTTGGTGGAAGTGTAGATCGGGGCCTTCTCAACCAATCCCTAGAAAATCAACAAGTTTGATTGGCTAGGGAGAGAGATAAGGCGAAAATGGAGTTTAGAGCAACAATGGAGCTTAGGGATGGAAGAGGTAGTCAACTCGGAGAAGAAGACTCCCCTTACATAGTGATAGGACAAATCCAACCGTTATCCACTTACCCAGCCCGCGACGAGCGGTACTACCGCACCAGACATGCGGTACTACCATAAGGGCCTGCGGTACTGCCACGGGGCACTACGATACTACCGCTGGCGCGGTAGGAGCTAGACCAGCCCTGTTGCGTTGAAGCAGAGAGCGGTACTACCGCTCACCCTTGCGGTACTACCGCAAGGCAGGGTTTGTCTAGGCTGGGAAGGCACGGACATATAAAATACATCCGTGGCTACTTTTGTTGAGTTTCGATCTGTGCAAAAATCCGACATGGTACTACCGCAAACTTGGAGCGGTAGTACCGCGTAGGGCGCAGATGTAAAAAATTACATCTACTCCTACATCCGCTCGTGCTGTTGTGCCCGGCCCGAGGCGACGGTACTACCGCGCTCGGGGAGTGGTACTACCGCAAGGACCTGCGGTACTACCGCGTCCCTGGCCGGTACTACCGTGGGCCTCTGCGGTACAACTGCTCCCATGAGCAGTACTACCGCATGCCACAACACAGCAATCACTAGGAGTCCTTCATTTTGCAAAGACACGGATAAATGGTGGTGGCTCCAAAGAGGCAAAGGAAAGGTGGTGCAAAAGGATGATTCCACCCAAACCTTTCCAAAGCGGAGCCCCTGTTAATAGTACGTATTTCCTACGACTCAAGTCCACGGAAAAGAAACGTAGAGAAACGCCGTCTTCGATATGTACCGAGGGGCACCGAATCGTCTTGTGCCTAGACATGATATATCTGAAATGCTCACTCCACACGATTAGTCCGCAAAAGCATTGCCATCAATCACCAAAACCACATAGGGAGAAATATGCCCTTACACCTCCCTCGCTTCGTCCGACATGACGACCACCCCCTTCGGCAAAGGCAAGCCTCGTGCCCCGCGCAAGACCGCCGCTGCGCCCAAGCCAAAGAAGGCGCTGACGCCTGAACAGCGGGCAAGGGAGTCGGCCAAGAGGAAGGGTCGGAGGCACGCCGCGGACGCGAGGGATGAAGCCGTCAAGGCTGCCGCCGCCGCCACGCAGCAGGAGGTCACCAACGCTCGCGTCGCGGCGGCAACGAGGGAGGCGCTCTATATGCTAGGGTTAAACCCTAGCCAGCACGGCCTCCTTGATACGTCTCCGTCGTATCTACTTTTCCAAACACTTTTGCCCTTGTTTTGGACTTTAACTTGCATGATTTGAATGGAACTAACCCGGACTGATGCTGTTTTCAGCAGACTTCCATGGTGTTATTTATGTGCAGAAACAAAAGTTCTCGAAATGACCTGAAACTCCACGGAACATCTATTTGGAAAATAAGAAAAATACTGGAAGAAAAATCCATGTCAGGGGCCCACACCCTGTCCACAAGGGTGGGGGGCGCGCCTGCCCCCCTAGGGCGTGCCCCCTACCTCGTGGGCCCCCTGACGCTCCACCGACCTCAACTCCAACTCCATATATTCACTTTCGGGGAGAAAAAAATCAGAGAGAAGGATTCATCGCGTTTTACGATACGGAGCCGCCGCCAAGCCCTAATCTCTCTCGGGAGGGCTGATCTGGAGTCCGTTCGGGGCTCCGGAGAGGGGAATCCGTCGCCATCGTCATCATCAACCTTCCTCCATCACCAATTTCATGATGCTCACCGCCGTGCGTGAGTAATTCCATCGTAGGCTTGCTGGACCATGATGCTCACCGCCGTCCACCAAGGGACGCTCCAGTGCGGCCTTGTGAATGGCCTTCAGAGAACTTTATGGATCGAGCGGGAATCAAGGAAGAATTTAACGCATATTTGCGTAACGCTGATCTTGTGAGCTTCGAGGCAGAGAAGTGCAGCCAATACCACTATCTCACTAGTTCCTTTGTGAGGAGGTTTGAATTTTCATCTTCACGTAATTCTCCCACTGTCCTGTTTGATCTTTATGAAAAATCTTATACCATGGACTTAGAGGATTTTACCACTGCTTGCAATCTTCCACAATGGGGTAGTGCTAGTGAACCTCGCAAATCTGAATTTATAAATTTTCTTGCTAGTATAACTGTGGGGGAATCTAGAGATATAGCACAAGCTACCATAGGGAGCATTCATTTTCCTGCTATACATTATTTTGCTCTCTTCATAGGTAGGTGCATAAATGGTAAAGATGAAGCATGTCATATGTGTGTTCCTGACCTCAGTATTCTTAGGAGTGCTGTGTTAGGAGACAAATCGTATAATTTGGGAGCCATTGTTGCACGTAGGTTGCATCATAATAGATTTAATGGAGATTTCTTTGGAGGAATTCATGCAACCCGCTTAGCTGATTTTCTTGGTGTGGACGTTCGTGAGGATGATATTGAGTTGCCCCCTACTTATTTAGACTATAATGCTATGGTCCACCACCAGTTTGTTGAGAGGAATGAATCACCTCTCCGGTATCGCTTAATCTTTGACAGACGTCGTGTTGTCCGTATTACTCTCCCTGCTCCTGCCTTCTTTGATTATCAGGCAAAAGGAAGATATGTTATTACCAGAGAGGAGGCAGATGAGTACGAGAGGAGGGCGGAGGTAGCTCGCCGCCACACTGCAGCTCAGGAGGCAATAAGTGTTGCAGCTCAGTACGACCCCGGCTACAACTACGGGTATCCACCAGGCCATCCGTGGCAATAAACCAACTTAGGCCAAAAGCCTAAGCTTGGGGGAGTATGTATTTCCCACCGATATTACATTCATGTTCACACACACTCATTGCTAGATGTCGGTGCTCATACTCTTTCACTGTAATATCCATGCTAGTTTATTTTCCTTTTTCTTGCTTTCTTCTTGTGTGTTTGATAAACCTTAAGAAAAAACCAAAAAAAATAGTAGTAACTTTTAGTTAGTTTACTTTTCTTGCTGTAGTAGTAATAATTAAAAAGAAAAACCCAAAAAGATTTCCCGTTCTTCTTTTGCTTGTTGGGAGCTTTCCCGTGTAAATATTTTTTATTTCTTTTCTTTTCTTTGGGGGTCGATAGGAGAAGACCATAATTAAATTTTCGAAGTGGCTCTTATATGCATTATTGTTGATTTAACCAAGAGCCCATATTGCCTTGTCTTCTCCTGTTTATTGAATGCTCGCAGATTCTAGCTTAGTCCAATGCACGTGCACTCTTATTATTATTCACATCGTTTGGTCAGGCAAGTGAAAGGCAATTATGATGATATGTGATGGACTGACTGAGATGAGAAAAGCTGGTATGAACTCGACCTCTCTTGTTTTTGTAAATATGATTAGTCCATCGTTCCTGATTCAGCCTATTATGAATAAACATGTTTGCAATGACAATTAGAGATCATAGTTGCTCGTGCCATGCTTGATTAGCTATGAGTTATAATGGTTTACCTTGCGTGCCAACATGCTATTAAAATGGTTGTGATGTGGTATAGTGGGGTGGTATCCTCCTTTGAATGATTTAAGTGACTCGACTTGGCACATGTTCACACATGTAGTTGAAACAAATCAACATAGCCTTCACGATATTTATGTTCATGGTGGATTATATCCTACTCATGCTTGCATCCAATGTTTATTAATTTTAATGCATGTTCATGACTGTTGTCGCTCTCTAGTTGGTCGCTTCCCAGTCTTTTGCTAGCCTTCACTAGTACTAAGCGGGAATACTGATTGTGCATCCAATCCCTTAAACCCCAAAGTTATTCCATATGAGTCCACTATACCTTCCTATATGCGGTATCTACCTGCCGTTCCAAGTAAATTTGTATGTGCCAAACTCTAAATCTTCAAATAAACATTCTGTTTTGTATGCTCGAATAGCTCATGTTGGAAATATGCCCTAGAGGCAATAATAAAATGGTTATTATTGTATTTCCTTGTTCATGATAATTGTCTATTGTTCATGCTATAATTGTATTAACTGGAAACCGTAATACATGTGTGAATACATAGACCACAACATGCCCCTAGTAAGCCTCTAGTTGACTAGCTCGTTGATCAATAGATGGTTATGGTTTCCTGACCATGGACATTGGATGTTATTGCTAACGGGATCACATCATTAGGAGAATGATGTGATGGACAAGACCCAATCCTAAGCATAGCACAAGATCGTGTAGTTCGTTTGCTAAGAGCTTTTCTAATGTCAAGTATCATTTCCTTAGACCATGAGATTGTGTAACTCCCGGATACCGTAGGAATGCTTTGGGTGTACCAAACGTCACAACGTAACTGGGTGGCTATAAAGGTACACTACATGTATCTCTGAAAGTGTCTGTTGGGTTGGCACGAATCAAGACTGGGATTTGTCACTCCGTACGGAGAGGTATCTCTGGGCCCACTCGGTAATGCATCATCATAATGAGCTCAATGTGACTAAGCAGTTAGTCACGGGATCATGCATTACGGAACGAGTAAAGTGACTTGCCAGTAACGAGATTGAACGAGGTATTGGGATACCGACGATCGAATCTCGGGCAAGTAACATACCGATTGACAAAGGGAATTGTATACGGGATTGTTTGAATCCCCAACATCGTGGTTCATCCGATGAGATCATCGTGGAACATGTGGGAACCAACATGGGTATCCAGATCCCGCTGTTGGTTATTGGCCGGAGAGATGTCTCAGTCATGTCTGCATGATTCCCGAACCCGTAGGGTCTACACACTTAAGGTTCGGCGACGCTAGAGTTGTTATGGGAAATAGTATGTGGTTACCGAAGGTTGTTCGGAGTCCCGGATGAGATCCCGGACGTGACGAGGAACTCCGGAATGGTCCGGAGGTGAAGATCGATATATTGGACGAAGGGTATTGGAGTCCGGAATTGTTCCGGGGGTAGCGGGTGACGACCAGCATGTCCGAAAGTGGTTTCGGAGGCCCCGGCAAGCGTTGGGGGGCCTTATGGGCCAAGGGGAGGGGGCACATCAGCCCACTAAGGGGCTGAGAGCCCCTCCCACCCCATCTCACGTAACCTGGAGAGGTGGGGGCGCCTCCCCTAGGGCAGCCACCCCTCCCGGCTTGGTGGGGAAGTTTCCTAGGGGTGGGGGCGCCCAAACCCATCTAGGGTTTCCCCTGTGGCCGCCGCCCCCCCCCCCTAGGGAACCCTAGGGCGCCTCCTCCACCCCCCTTCCCCCTATATATAGTGAGGGAGAGAGAGGGCAGCCGCACCCTTCCCCTGGCGCAGCCCTCTCCTCCTCCAACTCCTCCTCCTCCGTAGTGCTTAGCGAAGCTCTGCCGGAGAACCACGAGCTCCATCGCCACCACGCCGTCGTGCTGCTGGAGTTCTCCCTCAACTTCTCCTCTCCCCTTGCTGGATCAAGAAGGAGGAGACATCCCCGGGCTATACGTGTGTTGAACGCGGAGGCGCCGTCCGTTCGGCGCTAGATCGGATCTTCCGCGATTTGAATCACCGCGAGTACGACTCCATCAACCGCGTTCTTGTAACGCTTCCGCTTAGCAATCTTCAAGGGTATGAAGATGCACTCCCTATCTCTCGTTGCTAGCATCTCCTAGATTGATCTTGGTGACACGTAGGAAATTTTTGAATTATTGCTGCGTTCCCCAACAGCTCATGTATCAACTAGGGCTGCCCTTATCTTCCATGCTAGGCGGGTTATTCTCAAGAGGAGTGGACTCCGCTCCTCACTCACGAGAAAATGGCTGGTCACCGGGATGCCCAGTCCCATGCTTTATGCAAACTAAATCAAAATAATTGCAAACAAAACTCCCCCCGGGACTGTTGCTTGTTGGAGGCACTCGTTGTTTCGGGGGGATTGGATGATTTGCCTCACTTTACAAGGGGTTGGATGATTTGCCCTGTGATTGTCTCAATGACAGTGGCCCCGGGCCCCACCCGGTAGCCTCTCACGGGGGGGCAAATGATCAAATGGAGAAGTAAAGTGGGGCAAAAGATCCAATTTCTCCATTGTTTCGAGCAAGCCATGGATTGATGCTTGTTGGTGGAGGGGGAGTATAAACTTTACCATTCTGTTTGGGAATCGCCTATAATGTGTGTAGCATGGAAGATATCGCCATCTCTTGGTTGTTATGTTGACAATGAAAGTATGCCGCTCAAAATATTATTTATCTCTGCTTTAAAACCAAGCTCTGGCACCTCTACAAATCCCTGCTTCCCTCCGCGAAGGGCCTATCCATTTACTTTTATGTTGAGTCATCACCCTCTTATTAAAAAGCACTAGCTGGAGAGCGCAGCGGTCATTTGCATCCATCACTATTAATTTATATTGGGTATGACTATGATTGGATCTCTTTTACCATGAATTACAATGTCTAGCCAGTCCTTAATCTTTAAAGGTGCTCTGCCTTTATGTTTTGCGGTCTCAGAAAGGGCTAGCGAGATACCATCTTGTTATATCATATCATGATTGTTTTGAGAAAGTGTTGTCATCCAAGATTTATTATTATGGCTCGCTAGTTGATTATGCCATTGATATGAGTAAACATGAGACGTAAGAGTTATTACAAATGTGGTTAGTCATAATCTTTGCTGAAAACTTGAATGTTGGCTTTACATATTTACAACAACAAGAGCAAACAGAGTTTGTAAAAGTTTTTCTTTATCACTTTCAGTTTATCAACTGAATTGCTTGAGGACAAGCAAAGGTTTAAGCTTGGGGAAGTTGATACGTCTCCGTCGTATCTACTTTTCCAAACACTTTTGCCCTTGTTTTGGACTCTAACTTGCATGATTTGAATGGAACTAACCCGGACTGACACTGTTTTCAGCAGACTTTCCATGGTGTTATTTATGTGCAGAAACAGAAGTTCTCGGAATGACCTGAAACTCCACGGAACATCTATTTGGAAAATAAGAAAAATACTGGAAGAAAAATCCACGTCAGGGGGCCCACACCCTGTCCACGAGGGTGGGGGGCGCGCCTGCCCCCTAGGGCGCCCCCCCTACCTCGTGGGCCCCCTGACGCTCCACCGACCTCAACTCCAACTCCATATATTCACTTTCGGGGAGAAAAAAATCAGAGAGAAGGATTCATCGCGTTTTACGATACGGAGCCGCCGCCAATCCCTAAAACCTCTCGGGAGGGCTGATCTGGAGTCCGTTCGGGGCTCCGGAGAGGGGGATTCGTCGCCGTCGTCATCATCAACCATCCTCCATCACCAATTTCATGATGCTCACTGCCGTGCGTGAGTAATTCCATCGTAGGCTTGCTGGACGGTGATGGGTTGGATGAGATCTATCATGTAATCGAGTTAGTTTTGTTAGGGTTTGATCCCTAGTATCCACTATGTTCTGAGATTGATGTTGCTATGACTTTGTTATGCTTAATGCTTGTCACTAGGGCCCGAGTGCCATGATTTCAGATCTGAACCTATTATGTTTTCATGAATATATGTGAGTTCTTGATCCTATCTTGCAAGTCTATAGTCACCTACTATGTGTTATGATCCGGCAACCCCGAAGTGACAATAATCGGGACCACTCCCGGTGATGACCATAGTTTGAGGAGTTCATGTATTCACTATGTGCTAATGCTTTGTTCCGGTACTCTATTAAAAGGAGGCCTTAATATCCCTTAGTTTCCATTAGGACCCCGCTGCCACGGGAGGGTAGGACAAAAGATGTCATGCAAGTTCTTTTCCATAAGCACGTATGACTATATTCGGAATACATGCCTACATTACATTGATGAATTGGAGCTAGTTCTGTGTCACCCTATGTTATGATTGTTACATGATGAACCGCATCCGGCATAATTCTCCATCACCGATCCAATGCCTACGAGCTTTTCACATATTGTTCTCCGCTTATTTACTTTTCCGTTGTTACTGTTACAATCACTACAAAACACCAAAAATATTACTTTTGCTACCGTTACTTTTGTTACCGTTACCACTACTATCATATTACTTTGCTACTAAACACTTTGCTATAGATACTAAGTTATCCAGGTGTGGTTGAATTGACAACTCAACTGCTAATACGTGAGAATATTCTTTGGCTCCCCTTCTGCCGAATCAATAAATTTGGGTTGAATACTCTACCCTCGAAAACTGTTGCGATCCCCTATACTTGTGGGTTATCACTCCTCAACACCACTGTCGCCACGGCCAGCACCGGCTCATCGGCGTTCCCTCGGATGGTGCTGCCCGACTTGCCCCGCGCGTCGGCTTTGAAAGCACAAGTGCTCCCTGGGTGATTTTGGTAATTAATGTTAACATATCTCTTGTTGGACTAATGTTTCTATCTAGTATGTTTCAGATAAGTTCAACAATGGAGTGGCATGGACTAGAGGTTGTGGAACCCCTTCAATATGCTAAGGACAAAGGATTGGCTCAAGCTCAAAGCTCAGGACTCTACATTTTCTATTTTAGTGATCCAAGATCACATTGAGTCCATAGGAAAGCCAATACTATTAAGAAGGTATGAGGTGTTGCTTAATGGCTTACTTGCTCAAAGTGCTTAGTGATATGCTCCAAAGCCCTCAACCACTTCCTCACTTCCAAATATGTCCCAAACCGAAAGTCAAACTCGGCCCCACCGATTTGATCTATCCGGCGCCACCGAGTTCACTTGACATAGCCACTGCCAGAAACCCTAATCAGTTCGGTCTCACCGATGGGATCTCGGTCTCACCGAGATGGGCTTGCGAACTCTCTATTGTCTGTTGCAATAATTTTGGTCCCACCGAGATATGCAATCGGCCCCACCGAGTTTTCTTGGCCAACACTCTGTTTCGCTTATTACCCCAAATCGGTCCCACCGAGTTTGAGTAATCGGTCAAACCGAGTTTGGATTTACCCTAACCCTAGCACATCGGTCCCACCGAGTTGATCCAGTCGGTCCCACCGAAACACCTAATGGTCACATTATGAACCAAATCGGTCTGACGGAGTTCTTTGAATCGGTCCCACCGAGTTTGGTGATTTGTGTGTAACGGTTAGATTTTGTGTGGAGGCTATATATACCCCTCCACCCACTCTTCATTCGTGGAAAGAGCCATCAGAACATGCCTACACTTCCAACACATATTTTCTGAGAGAGAACCACCTACACTTGTGTTGAGGTCAAGATATTCCATTCCAACCACATGAATCTTGATATCTAGCCTTTCCCAAGTTGATTTCCACTCAAATCTTCTTTCTACCAAATCCAATCCTATGAGAGAGAGTTGAGTGTTGGGGAGACTATCATTTGAAGCACAAGAGCAATGGGTTCATCATCAACACACCATTTGTTACTTCTTGGAGAGTGGTGTCTCCTAGATTGGCTAGGTGTCACTTGGGAGCCTCCGTCAAGATTGTGGAGTTGAACCAAGGAGTTTGTAAGGGCAAGGAGATCGCCTACTTCGTGAAGATCTACCCTAGTGAGGCAAGTCCTTCGTGGGCGACGGCCATGGTGGGATAGACAAGGTTGCTTCTTCGTGGACCCTTCGTGGGTGGAGCCCTCCGTGGACTCGCGCAACCGTTACCCTTTGTGGGTTGAAGTCTCCATCAACGTGCATGTACGATAGCACCACCTATCGGAACCACGGATAAAAAATCTCCGTGTCTCCAAATTGCGTTTGCATACTCCAATCCCATCTCTTTACATTCTTGCAACTTGCATGCTTTACTTTCCACTGCTCATATACTCTTTGTATGCTTGCATGCTTGCTTGATATGTATTGTGAATGTTTAAACTTGTGCTAATACTCCACATAAACCTAAAGAATTAAAAACTGCAACTTTTCTTGATTAGAGTCTATTCACCCCCCCTCTAGACACCTCTTCTCGATCCTTTCAATTGGTATCAGAGCTTTGGTCTCCATTACCTTGGTTTAAACACCTTTGGAGGAAGATGGATGTGTCTACTTTGGGGAGTCTTAGACGTAGAGTGCCTATTCTTGATGGAGAGTTCTTCTATGAGTGGAAAAATGAAATGCTTGAGATTTTCAATGAATACCATTTGAACAAGTACATTACTAGTCCTTGTGCACCTCATATTGATCCTTTGCATCCTACACCCGAAGAGGATCTTGACATGATTCGCAATCTTAGAACTATCAATCTTATCATTAGAGGATTGCCCAAAAATTTGATTGCTAGTTTTCCTACTCTTGATTGTGCCTATACTATATGGAGATTTCTTGAGGAACGATTTCCAAATTATTCCTTGAAAAATTTAGACGAAATTCTCCATAAGTCTATTGCCTTGAGTAAGATGAACTCTAGTGATCCTAGCTTTGGTGATTGTCTATTTGAGCTTACCAATCTCATGCGTGCCAAAGGAGATGTTGGAATCATTAGCAATATCATTTCCGAAGCTATTAGAATTCATAAAGATAACCATAGAAATGATCATTTATCTAATGAATTACCCTCTCTAGGAGTTGATCAATCACAAGATGATGTTGAACATGGATACTATGATGAGGATGATGATAGTGACTATGATCTTGATGATGCAATGAGACACTTTGGTCTTATGGCAAATCTTCGCGGCTACATGGCTGGAGGAAAGGAATGGGTCCTTGATAGTGGATGTACTGATCATATGACCGGAGATAAAGATATGTTCCGTGAGCTTGCTGAAAACGACGGCCCTCGAAAGTATGTCACTTTGGTGATAACTCAAAGGGTAAGGTGGTTGGCTAGGTAAGGTGGCCATCTCACATGATAGCTCCATACAAAATGTCATGCTCGTTGAATCTCTTGGGTACAATTTACTTTCAGTATCTAGACTTGTTGATTTCGGTTTCAATGTCCTATTTACTGAGGTAGATTGCCAAGTGTTTCGTAGAGACAATCGTAAAATGGTCTTTACCGGTATACGTAGAGGTGATCTTTACATTGTTGATTTCACTAAAAAGGCTCAACCTAGAACTTGCTTAATTGCTAAATCTTCTAAAGGCTGGTTGTGGCATAGAAGGCTAGGTCATGTGGGCATGCGAAATCTTGATAAGCTTATTAAAGGTGATCATATCCTTGGAGTAAAAGATGTCATATTTGACAAGGATGGACTTTGTAGTGCTTGTCAGGCAGGAAAACAGGTTGGAGGGAGTCATCGCGCGAAGAACATCATGACCACGAGAAGACCACTCGAGCTACTTCACATGGATCTCTTTGGTCCAATGCCTACAAGAGTCTCGGTGGTAACTCATTTGGTCTAGTCATAGTTGATGATTTTTCAAGATTTACGTGGGTGTTCTTTCTTGATGACAAATCGCAGGTCCAAAAGATCTTCAAAAACTTCGCTAGGAAGGCCCAAAATCAATTTGACGTGAAGATCAAAAAGGTTCGGAGCGACAACGGAACGGAGTTCAAGAACGCAAATGTGGATACCTTTCTTGACGAAGAGGGGATTTCACACGAGTTCTCGGCTACGTACACACCTCAACAAAATGGAGTTGTTGAGAGGAAAGAACCGGACTCTTATTGAGATGGCAAGAACGATGCTTGATGAGTACAAGACTCCAAAACACTTTTGGGCGGAAGCGGTTGAGACAGCTTGTCATGCAACAAATCGCTTGTATCTTCACAAGCTACTCGGCAAGACGGCATACGAGCTCCTCACCGGTAACAAACCCCAAGTTGGATACTTTCGAGTATTTGGCTCAAAGTGCTACATTCTTGATAAGCATCGTCGTTCTAAATTTGCTCCTAAATCTCATGAAGGTTTCCTACTTGGTTATGGCTCAAACTCTCACACTTACCGTGTCTACAACAATTTCACCCGAAAGGTTGAAGAGACGGTAGATGTGAAGTTTGATGAATCTAACGGCTCGCAAGTAGAGCAATTGCCAATTGATGTAGGAGACAAAGACCCTTCGGAAGCAATCCAAGACTTGTCTATTGGCAAGATTCGTCCAACGGAGGTGAAGGAGAGTACCTCGTCCGTCCAAGTGGAAGCTTCTACCTCACAACAAGGTGAACCAAGAATTGATACGGAAGCATCCACAAGTGGGACACACCAAGACGAAGAAAACGAGGAAGTACACCAAGATGAACATCAACAACCTCCTTCTCCACCACGACAAGAGAATGACAACGTCAACAATGAAGAAGGCCAAGAAGAAGAACAAGATGAAGAGGATGTTCCACCCCGAGCCAAGCCAAAGCTCCCACGAGTTCGAGCAAGAATCGCCAAAGATCATCCCGTCGAGCAAATCTACGATGATATCCAAACCGGGAGAATCACTCGCTCTAAAACTCGTTTGGCTAACTTTTGTGAACATTAATCATTCATATCTAGCATTGAACCTATGAAGGTTGAAGAAGCATCGGAAGACCCGGATTGGATTAACGCTATGCATGAAGAGCTACACAACTTTGAGAGAAATCAAGTGTGGACATTGGTCGAGAAGCCCGACAACAACCACAACATCATTAGTACCAAATGGGTGTTTTGCAACAAGCAATATGAAGATGGTCAAGTCGTCCGCAACAAAGCACGCCTAGTCACCCAAGGCTACACTCAAGTCGAAGGTATGGACTATGGTGAGACATATGCTCCCGTTGCTAGACTTGAGTCCATTCGCATCTTACTTGCTTATGCTAATCACCATGATATCACCTTGTACCAAATGGACATTAAAAGTGCTTTTCTAAATGGTGAAATTGAGGAGGAAGTTTATGTTAAGCAACCTCCCGGCTTTGTCAATCCTAAGAAACCTAATCATGTTTACAAACTTCACAAAGCCCTTTATGGTCTTAAACAAGCTCCTAGAGCGTGGTATAAATGCTTGACCAAGTTCCTTATTGAAAAAGGCTTTGAAATTGGTAAAATTGATTCTACTCTTTTTACTAAAAGGGTTAATGGAGAACTATTTGTGTGCCAAATTTATGTTGATGATATTATATTTGGTTCAACTAACCCTCATTTTAGTGAGAAGTTTGGAAAGCTAATGTCGGAGAAGTTTGAGATGTCTATGATGAGTGAACTCAAATTCTTTCTTGGTTTGCAAATCAAGCAAACTAAGGAAGGTACCTTTGTTTCTCAAACAAAGTACACCAAGGACTTATTCAAGAAGTTCAATATGCAAGAATGCAAAGGTATGTCTACATCCATGCCTACTAGTGGACATCTTGATTTAACCAAAGATGGTGAACCGGTTGATCAAAAAGTTTACCGCTCTATGATTGGTTCATTATTATATCTATGTGCCTCTCGTCCTGATATTATGCTAAGTGTGTGCATGTGTGCACGATATCAAGCGGCCCCTAAAGAGTGTCATCTTAAGGCTGTGAAAAGGATAGTGAGATACTTAATACACACACCAAATTTTTGCATTTGGTATCCTAAGAGGTCTTCTTTTGATCTTGTTGGCTATTCCGATTCGGACTATGCCGGAGACAAGGTTGATAGAAAGTCCACTTCGGGTACTTGTCAATTTCTTGGTAGATCTCTTGTGTCTTGGTCCTCCAAGAAACAAAACTCGGTATCCTTATCCACCGCCGAAGCGGAATACATTGCTGCTGGATCATGTTGTGCTCAATTACTTTGGATGACCCAAACTCTTAAAGATTATGGGATATATGTGAAACATGTTCCATTGCTTTGTGACAATGAAAGTGCTATTAAGATTGCTCACAATCCCGTGCAACATTCTCGAACTAAGCATATTGAAGTTCATCATCATTTCATTTGAGATCATGTTGCCAAAGGGGATATTGATCTTAAGCATGTTCGCACCGATAAGCAATTAGCGGATATATTTACCAAACCGCTTGATGAGAAAGTCTTTTGCCGTTTGAGAGGTGAATTGAACATCATTGATGCCTCAAACTTGGAGTAGGAACTCCATTTGGATACATGCAAGGCATGAGCCTTTGACTAATCCTTGATATTTCTTTCATGATGCTATCTATATGTCTTGGATATCCTTGCACCCTTGCATGCAATCTAACCCTTGTAGGTACTTGGATGAATCTAAATCCATGAGATTGCAACTCACTCACATCTTGAGCAATCTATACATCATCAAGTCTCTACACAATGGTGGTTGAAGTCAAGGAAGCACAAAACCCCTCAAATATATCGTTTGACCCATTCTATGTTAAATTTTATGATTGTCATTTTGGATACACAAGTGCTCTTCCTTGCAAAGCTAACCCATGTAGGAAGATGAACTCAAATTCCAAGTGGTGCTCCCAACTCTTGATGAGCTACATCAACCTTGAGCAACCCACACAAGTTCGACTACATGATCAAGATCATCACCACCACCCAAGGTATGTTATTCCATCTTAGAGAAGCTTTACTCCAAGTCATGGGGTAAAGCAACTCAACAAGATGTGAATACATCAAGAAGCTTAAACGAAAAATGGCAACCCCATTTTGAGCTTAAACGATGAGTATGACCAAAGATCAAGTGATCTCACTTGACTCCTAAGTCAATATACTCCAACATAGGTGACTTTGTCACCGCCCAATTCTAGATGAAGTTCCCTTGTGTTTCCTCTTGCATTTGTCTCATGCATTTGTGTTTCCCCTTTCAAAAAAAACTTCATCTAGATCTTTTTATTTCTTTTCTTTCTCCTTGTTCTGCATTTTCTGCATCCAATTCCTTGCAAATCCTTGTGAGATCTCAAGTGCCTAGTGAGCTGAGGTGACAAGTGTTTTATCTGTGATGGACTCGGTCACACCGGTTAGTTTCTTTCGATCCAACCGAATTCTCTCGGTACCACCGAAGCACACAACTCGGTGCTACCAATTTCACTATAGGAAAGACAGCTTGCCACTTTTTTCCTGCATTCATTTTTTTGCTCCAGCTCCCCTCATTGACTCTTGTCCTCTACCAGCATCACATTCGACTTGCTTTGTGACTCAAGGACCAAACCCTTCTGCAATAAAACAAAAATCCAGAAGAGCCCTTCTTGGAAATTGATGTCAAAGGGGGAGAGAGAGATCACATCAAAGCTAAATCATTTCTATAGGGGGAGAGGACACTCAGGGGGAGTGTGTACGCAACCCCAGATGCTTGGTGTTCAAGAGGAGAGAAGTTACATGTCTTCAAGAGGGGAAAGACATGTTCATATTTGATCATATTTGATTGCTTTCATTAGCTTTGTTGTTTCTTATTTTGCTCTGATTTTCTGTTCCCTATCTTCTCCCAATATCTCATTCAAGATTCAGGGGGAGCAAGACTTCTAAGGGAAGGAAATCTTTGAATTCATTGCACATCTTTACCATTGGGGACATGTCTATATCCAATGGAGTACTCAGTACTCACTCTATACATGTCATCCCAGTCTTGGTGCCTTTGTGGTTCTTTTGTTTGCTCTGGCTAGTAGATGTATCTGTGTTATCTAACCTTGTTTACTCAGGTTCATTCCCTTATAAGCCAACTCAAGACCACAAGGTAAGTATATGCATCTCAGTCATGTGCATGAGGATTTCTTGCTGATGTACATATTGTTTGCAAGAAGGACTCATGAGCATGAAGGCACATTTCCTATATTTACATCATTCACTCTGATGCATATGGCCAAGATACATGTAACACATGGCTTACTCTGTCATGCTTATGCACTCACATGCTCCTATGTTTCATATTTATATGATGGCATACATATAGGGGGAGCCCTTGCATGTTACATGTCTTTCCAAAGCTTTACTTGTTGTTCTCTATATCTTTATCTAAAGCTTTGATGTATGTTGTCATCAATTACCAAAAAGGGGGAGATTGAAAGCACAAGTGCTCCCTGGGTGATTTTGGTAATTAATGTCAACATATCTCTTGTTGGACTAATGTTTCTATCTAGTATGTTTCAGATAAGTTCAACAATGGAGTGGCATGGACTAGAGGTTGTGGAACCCCTTCAATATGCTAAGGACAAAGGATTGGCTCAAGCTCAAAGCTCAGGACTCTACATTTTCTATTTTAGTGATCCAAGATCACATTGAGTCCATAGGAAAGCCAATACTATTAAGAAGGGACGAGGTGTTGCTTCATGGCTTACTTGCTCAAAGTGCTTAGTGATATGCTCCAAAGCCCTCAACCACTTCCTCACTTCCAAATATGTCCCAAACCAAAAGTCAAACTCGGCCCCACCGATTTGATCTATCCGGCGCACCGAGTTCACTTGACATAGCCACTGCCAGAAACCCTAATCAGTTCGGTCTCACCGAGATGGGCTTGCGAACTCTCTGTTGTCTGTTGCAATAATTTTGGTCCCACCGAGATATGCAATCGGCCCCACCGAGTTTGCTTGGCCAACACTCTGTTTCGCTTATTACCCAAATCGGTCCCACCGAGTTTGAGTAATCGGTCAAACCGAGTTTGGATTTACCCTAACCCTAGCACATCGGTCCCACCGAGTTGATCCAGTCGGTCCCACCGAAACACCTAACGGTCACATTATGAACCAAATCGGTCTGACGGAATTCTTTGAATCGGTCCCACCGAGTTTGGTGATTTGTGTGTAACGGTTAGATTTTGTGTGGAGGCTATATATACCCCTCCACCCACTCTTCATTCGTGGAGAGAGCCATCAGAACATGCCTACACTTCCAACACATATTTTCTGAGAGAGAACCACCTACACTTGTGTTGAGGTCAAGATATTCCATTCCAACCACATGAATCTTGATCTCTAGCCTTTCCCAACTTGCTTTCCACTCAAATCTTCTTTATACCAAATCCAATCCTATGAGAGAGAGTTGAGTGTTGGGGAGACTATCATTTGAAGCACAAGAGCAAGGAGTTCATCATCAACACACCATTTGTTACTTCTTGGAGAGTGGTGTCTCCTAGATTGGCTAGGTGTCACTTGGGAGCCTCCGTCAAGATTGTGGAGTTGAACCAAGGAGTTTGTAAGGGCAAGGAGATCGCCTACTTCGTGAAGATCTACCCTAGTGAGGCAAGTCCTTCGTGGGCGACGGCCATGGTGGGATAGACAAGGTTGCTTCTTCGTGGACCCTTCGTGGGTGGAGCCCTCCATGGACTCGCGCAACCGTTACCCTTCGTGGGTTGAAGTCTCCATCAACGTGCATGTACGATAGCACCACCTATCGGAACCACGGATAAAAAATCTCCGGGTCTCCAAATTGCGTTTGGACACTCCAATCCCTTCTCTTTACATTCTTGCAACTTGCATGCTTTACTTTCCGCTGCTCATATACTCTTTGTATGCTTGCATGCTTGCTTGATGTGTATTGTGAATGTTTAAACTTGTGCTAATACTCCACATAAACCTAAAGAATTAAAAACCGCAACTTTTCTTGATTAGAGTCTATTCACCCCCCTCTAGACACCTCTTCTCGATCCTTTCAGGCTTGCACCCCGATGCCCGGCTTCCACGTGTACCCGCAGGCCTCCCGCCTCTCCGGGGAGTGCTAGCCCGACGTGAGCGTGGTCGCGCCTTCCACACCCGCGCCCGCGCCGATCGACCTCAACGCCACCCCGGTGGCGGGTGGCTCGTCATCCGGAGGAGCGAGGAAACGCGTGCGGCAGATGCCGGCCGGCGTGCTCCCGGACGCCCGCAACCTGATCGAGGGAATGCCGTCCGCCGGCGATGAGGACTACATGCAGAACCTCATCTTCCAGGGCGGTGCGCCGGCCGCTGACTACGATCCCGACGAGACACAAAGCCAGGACGTCCGCGGGGTGTTCACGCCGGCCGCTGGCTATCATCCCGATCAGGCGGCCTTCATGCGTGATCAGGTCGGCATGGACCTGGACGGCCTCCCACTCGACCACGAGTTCCCGGATGACTACGAGCAAGAGGAAGAGGACGAGTGCGACATCGAAGTGGAGCCTTTGTTCGAGGTCGAGCTCGCCAACCAAGCCGCCGGTCCGAAGCCGAAGTGCAAGAGCAAGCGCACGAAGGCATACGGCAGCCGAGGACAAGCTTCTTTGCGAGTGTTGGCGAGACATTGGACAAGACCCCGAGACGGGCGCCGAACAAAAGCATTCAACCTTTTGGATTCGTGTCCACCGGGAGTTTCATGAGCGCAAGAAATTTCCGCCTTACCAAATTGTGAGCACGCGCGGTTGGGTGTCCATTTTCATGCGATGGAGGGTGATCCAACGAGAGTGCAACAAGTTTTGTGCCACTCTTGAGAGCGGCAAGGCCCGCCCCGTGAGCGGCATCGGCAGGCAAGACACGGTATGCTAGCAAGCCGCCCACTTTTGTGTCATCAAGTTCGTGCTTGCGTGCTCATTTGCATACCATTTGCCCATATGCTTGCATGGAAACATTTTGTAGGCATTTCAAGCTTTGGAGGCATTCAAGGTCCAACACAATGGCAAGTGCTTCAACCTCTCCCATTGCTTTCGGGTCATCAAGGACGAGGAGAAGTTCAAGGCGCAATATGCCGCCCTCAAATCGCGTGGGGGGAAGCAAGCCATGGAGGAGGTTGGGGACGGCGAGCCGGCATGGCCGCGGGGGAAGACCAACTCCAAGAAGGAGGACAAGCGGGATGCGGCATCCAACGCCTTGATCGCAAGCGTGGAGGGCATGATGAACAAGAAGGACTCAAGGGAGGAGGAGGAGCGCCGGCCTTTCAAAGAAGAGCAAATGAACGCCTTCATGGAGATCCAAAGGAGGAGGCTTGAGATGGACGCGGAGAAGCAAGCCAAGATGCTTGAGCTGGAGGCGGAGAAGCAAGCCAAGATGCTTGAGCTGGAGGCGGAGAAGCAAGCCAAGATGCTAGAGATCGAGGCCGCCAACGCCAAGACCAAGGCGAAAGAAGTGGCTCTCGCGAGCATGATGACCGGGATGGAGATCATGAAGGTGGATCTCAACACCATGTCGCCAAGGAAGAGGCCGTGGTGCGAGAAGATGCAGGCCGACATGCTCAAGTTCACCGACGAGTGATCTCGTGGCCGTGAGCGCCTTCCTTTTTTTGTATGTCGGCTTGTGTGTTGGCATGACCACGGGGTCGCGATGGCATGGTCGAACTCGAGTCCCACCCCTTTTTGTGCGCTGGCATGTGTGCCGGCCGCTGGCGAGTGCGCCAGCGCGAACTGTGTGGTGATATTTTTTGAAGCCGGCAATGTATGCCGGCGCTGGCATGGTGCCGGCATGAGACATGGCCGCTGGCATGATCTATGCGCCGCGGGCCTTTTTAAAAATTTGAGTGCGGACATGAAAATGAGTCGGCGCGTTGGGTGGGCGGCCGACCCAAATGCTAAACAGGGCGGACGCTGGGCGGGCGGCCGACCTAAACGGACAAAAAGCGGACAAAAGCACCGTCCGTTTGGGTCGGCCCGTTGGAGTTGCTCTTAATTACGGATGGAGGGAGTACTTTGCTGAAAAATAAAAAGGAATATACATGTGCAGAATAATTATTCTTGAGTGTATGCATTATGAATGTTATACTAGTATACTTGTGCATCAGAGAATGATGAGGAATATATGAAGCAAGAAGACCCAGCTACTAGTTCTGAAAAGAAAAGGGCAAAGCAAGTAAAATGTGGTCCTGAAAAGGGTCATCATATTAAAACTCTGCTTTAGCCCTTGTTGGGGGGGGCATGGTTAGGGCTCTCATTAACAACGTATGAGAACCCGCAACCAAAGCCAGCCAATGTTGAACGATTCCATGCCAAAAGGCTATTATAAAAAGATAAATACTTATTGTCCTAGCAACGGTACTTTATTGACTGTACTGAGATGTTCCTGCAACTTGCTTACTTTTTCCCTTGTACTAGTACAATGTACGAGCAAGACACATGGGCTGCAGGGCTCAAAATTTCTTCACTTCACCTAGTCTGAACTCTGTGGCAGCATATGATAAACGAGAAAGATTTAGAGGATCACTTGCTCGCCGTGCATGCAATAGGACTATCTGTCCTGCGTTCCCTGTGTGTCTTAATAGGGCATCAGATCAGACGGTGCTGTGGTGGCAACTCAACACCTGTCTGTGTTTTAGTATATATTATCAATTAAGCACTCATAATTCAGCATACTTGATTCATGAAATACCTGTTTTGCAGGTATCTGAAACGCAAGAGCATATTATCAAGCAAATGATCGATCATCCTGGTCAGAGTTTGTTGGAAAGCAGAACCGTTTGCAGAGCATGCACAGCTCGTGCTGGAGAACGAAAGAATGGATCAGAGCAGGAGCTTGATGTTGATCTGAAATGTCTATAAAAGGGCCAGCCGCAAGTCTGAAATGCTCAGGCCAAAGCATATGATTTTACTGTATTTAGCTAGCTCTGAAAGTAATAGTTGTAGGAAACTGAACTCTTCAAGTTTTCTCCAACATCTTATCTTGAGAGCTGTCTGGCCAGGGCCATCACAAGTTGGAGAATTTTGGCAGATGAATTTGAGTGTTGGATGGGACCAAATCTTGCTGCCGGGTGTGACAAGATTTGGTTTCCTCCAATATCTTATGTTCATACGTCAGACAATACACTGAATGTTAGCTACAAGAAGCGATGGTTGGATCTGAAAACTTCTGAACTTCTTGTCTGAAGAACCTAACCTTGGAAGCTGAATGTGAGATTTGGAGGGAACCAAATCTTCAGCTATCATGCCACAAGATTTGGTTTCCTCCAATATCTCATCTTCAACTCTCCATGATGGAACCTACAACATCTTCGTTCAGCTATAGGTGAACCTGAATTGAATTCCTTTTGGTCTTTGGTCATCAGCATCATGACATTTGTCGTTTTCACTTTTATCAAACTGCACAAATTTTTACAACAATCATCTGATCAATTTGATAAGCTATAAGTGGCATATTTGGTATTTGGTTATTTTTATGATTTCAATGCATTTCATCCAAGGATGATCTCATAATGCAAGCCATTTACTAGAAGCTGATTTTTGAAAAGTAAAGAAAACCTCTGCCTGCTTCCAGGTTTGTGTATACGTCTACTGAAGCAAACAAATGTACACCGGTACATATTACAAAGACAAAAGACGAGAAGTTGTTCATACATAACGCATTACAGTTCAGAAAAATCAGCACCGGCAAGCAAGTGCGAGTGCCACTCGACCTATTCCTTGAGCTGCAGGCTGCACATAGACCTGTTGCAGCACATGCACCTTATATAAGCCAGGACGGGTAATTTGCATCCCTTACTTCGCCCCTCGACGATGAAACTGAATTCATGATCTCGCAACCGACAGAACACAAGAGCAGCACTAAAGCTTCACGGTCCATCATCTAGGTCGTATTTACATGTCAGCCTGTAAGATGTTTAGGAACAAGTACCAAGAGGCAAGCAGTCGTCCATGAGCATTCATGTCAGCGATTCAACTTGATCCTGAGAAAGAGCGGCTCATATGCAAGTCAGCTAGGAGGTTAGGTAGAAGAACCCTGCTGATGAGCTATTGCCTGTGGCCTCCCTGCTTGTGGATTTGACGAGGCAATTTCCTCTAGGCGCTTCCATGTGGCATCACGTTTTGATCGCACCGCATCTTCTTGAGCTTCATCATCCTGAAACTTCTTGAGGCACCCCTCGAAGAGTACAGGGTCATGGTCCAAGAATATTTTGCGAACATTAAGACTCAAGCTTTGCACTGCCTGATTCCAATGACCTTTTGTATTTCGTTCTAATGAAGGAAGGATTATGGGCAGTAACACCTTGCTGTTTTGTTTGATCAAACCCTCAATATGATCGTTGTTCCACAGAAACAGAGCCCTCTCTGCCACCTGCAAAACATAAGAGGAGTAGATGCATCATTAGCACATACTAAATAAGTAGCACGGGCACACACACACACACACACACACACACTAAACAGCCAAATAATAATAAGAAGTCTACCTTTCAGGCCTCAACAGAAAGTGAACAGTAGGTATGGTAATTCAAGGATGTATTGTGTTGGGAACATAGGAAAATCAGCTTGTTTATGAATGTAGAATTAACCCAGTTTGTACATAATAGTTAAATCACACATGCTCAGAATGCTAACTTAGTGATGAAAGGATAGAACAAACACAGATATGTACTTAAAGGCAATTCTCAATGCAGGAAAAGTGGATCAGGGCAGTTTCTTCTGCTGTCGCACCCATAACAAAGGATACATATATATCACGAATCTACATGATCCATAAGGGACCATACAGTTTTGACTGCTCTACTCCAGTGAAGTAGCAAACAGAGGTAACTGATAAGTAAAACTAATCATATCTCTAGGAAATAATGTGTAGATGGGTACACTAGAAAGCTGCGGAACTAAGCACATCTAGGTTCTGTTATGCATAGGTGCATCTGATCTGAAAATGATTTAATTCTTGTAGTGTTATTAAAATGATGAACACACATAAATGATAAGTCAATATGGCAGAGTTAGTTGTTAATACAAAGCAGAACTTATCTAGATTCAATATTTGTCGGTGACAGTTGCATAGCAGGGTATATAACCAAGTTAGGCTAAGCTTCCTAATAACATAGGTATCACACATTTTTGGTACCGGTGTTCATAAGGCAGACATGGCATGGATTGCTTCAGCAAACCTGAACTCTTGCAATATTTTTCTCACCAACGGAACCATTATTCAACCTCGACCTCCCCAGATAAAGATAGCTCTTGATAATTTCAAGGCTTAGATAAATTTGAAGTAGCAAAACAACAGTTATTATTCATGGCCAAGTTAAAATCAGCAGCTTAAATTGATCCTGTTTGCAAGGAATTAATGATGAAGTAATTAAAATTACCAGGAAACGGCTAACATGACTATTCATATTTCAACATGAGCAGGACTAGTACGCACTATATACCTATTGTTTGCGAGATGTTAGTTCACTTGCATTAATAAGTTCTAGAAAAAATCATGCGACGAGCAAAGACTATCGCAAAACTAATAACAGTTTTAAGGACGAGAACTTCCATGAGCTATTAACATGTATCATATGTGTAGGGTTTGGTTGGCACTCTGCAATTCCATTTTACCTGAAAGTGAGAGCTATTTAAACAGCGGGCAATCTGTCGGAAAAGTGGCACCATACATCTCTGGAATTCTGCTGACTGAGTAGCTTCCAATACTTCCTCTAACTCGCCCAAAAACATCACCTCCTTTGAGCTATTTGTGATTGGCCAATACTTAAGTAGACCCCTTATAACGGTATCAGCAAGCTTGCAATCTTTCTCAACGAACTGAGTGACACAGTATGACAGTTGCTGATGGTACATGCTAACGCATTTTGGTTTGTGGAGTGGAATCAGCGCGCGGACTAGAAACGATTTGTGCTCTTCCTTGAGTGGCAAAGCAAAACCATTGATTATACTGCCCAGAATCTCTAACAGCTCTGCAATCCCATAATGCTTTTCTGTCTCAAATATAAACCTGTAGAATATATTGTTAATTGCCTTCCTGATGAATGGACGGTGCACCATGAACTTCCCATATATCCTGTGAAGTATTGTCTTCAAATACTCCCTTTCCCTAGGATCCTCTGAGTCAAAGAGATCTAGCAGCCTGAGAATGAAACCCTGATCGACATATCTCTTGGCCATCTTAGCATCTGTCTCTGGAGACTGAACAAATCTCAAGAACAGTTCGAAGACAATCTGCAGGTGAGGCCATGCCGGGTCCATGACAGGTTCTTCCTCCTCCAAATCAAATGACTCGATTACCTTGTTCTCCTTTGGGGCGGGGTTCGGGCCCCGGAACAAGTTTGTGGATACCATGTTGACGACCTCTTGCACGACAGACTCTGGGAATTTCCCGGTGGCAGAGGTGACATAATCCACCAGCTCAAGCAATGTTTGCCTCTTGACCTCCTTCTCTTTCACGTCCTTGGTGGGGTCCGAGAAGTCGAACACCACGCAACACATGGAGAGCTTCCTGAGGAACAGGGCAGGTTTCTCGGAAGGCGGCACCTCCCGGAAGCTCGGGAGCGCCTCATACACAGGCGGGGCCATGAAACCATTGCTGGCACCCGCACCAACACCAGCGTTCCTGTTACTGTAACTCTGCCCAGGATTCGTGACATAATTGTTCGGATTGCCAATCCTACTAGACATGGTCAAATCTGTGGTGGTTCTTGCATCCGCCGTGGGGCTTGACAGGGACGACGAGCCGGCTCCGGCGAAATCCTTCTCCCCGGACTTGGCCGTCTTCTTGGGTAACCTGCCCAGGATTTGCTTAATCATAACGGATTGGCCGAACAAGCCCCCGATCAAACCGCGCTAAAGAAGTCCCGCAAATCCATCATTCATCAACCTGATCAAATCAACCACCGTAAGAAACATCGAAAGAAGGAAATCCACGCATCGCGCGAGAATGATAAGAGTACAACCAAACCTTACCAGATCAAATCCGGAGCCGAAATCCACGAAGAAGACCGCGCCTTTCCGATCGGCGGCGCCCGTAAAAAGAAGAACCGCGCGGGGTCAAAAGGGAAAGGGGGTAAAGCGAAAGGCGAGAAAATCTCTGTTTTCCCCCAAAACTTGCACGCGAATTGGACCGGGCGGAAAGGAGAGGGCGCAAATTGGATGGATTCCTGCAGAAATCTGTGGGAAATACGTGGTGGAGGCCTCGGTGGTGGTGGAGGCGTCGCCGGTCGGGTTCGTTCGGGTCGCTTCTAGGGGGAACAGTGGGAGGAGGAGGAGGAGGGAGGGCAGTGGGTGGGCGGAGCCAAAGCCAGATTGGAACAGAACATTATTAGAGGAAAAAAAACCGTTTCCTTCATTTTGGACCAAATCCAACACGGGTAAGCTTCGGTCGGTGGCTGGTAAATATTCTGGTGCACATTTCGTGTTGTACCCAGCTCAACACAGTTTTCCATCTGCCCTTAAAAAGGAAAACCATAATTTTTCAATTTTTTCTAAAAAGATTCAGATCTATTATAAAAATTCACCGGATCTGGCAGTTGTGCACGCACGGCAAAAAATCCCTAACCTCATTGCCGAAGAAGACGACATGAATCTACATCACAACTCCGTGAACTCCGTCCTGACAGATGAATTCGAGAAGGATCGAAACCCGACCTACTTGAAGATGAAGCGCCACCATACGTCCAAGGGTCGCCCTTATGAGGATTAAGCCGGGACACCGGGATTCTCTTCCCCGCCACCAATCACTGAAGCGACATGCGCGCACCGGGGGGAGGGGGGTTGTCCGTATACTGATCGGTGGAGCTTGGAAGGGAGGAGAACTTTACCCTAGCCGCCTAGACATAAGGGAATGTCAACATAAATTTTCATGTACAATGAGTATACATCAATTTGTCATTGGTCTAACCCGGGCTTAGTAGATTGCTCAAAGTATTCCCCGCGAGTTTATCTAATTTTTTAGTTTCTTTGGAGTTTTATATAAATAGTAGGTCAATTAAGAAAAAAACAGTTGGCAATAATTGGATGGCTAGAAGGTGGTTGTAGTGTCATCTTTCTAAAGATCAACCACGAGGTTTTGTGGTGATTTTGTCAACCTTGCAACTTCATGACTATAGTCTGCACTCTCCAATAGAATGTGCATGTATATGCAACGTTGTAGTAAGGTTTCTAAAATTGTTGATCTACGTCTTATGCAACTCATTTATTCTCGTCAAGTTGCCCATATAAATTCTATCAAAAGGAGGCACGTAAGATTTTCATGATTTTGTAATGTCTAGCTAGCAAATTGTTTCTTACTTAAATAAGCACCAAATTATGATAAATATGGACCTATAGCTTTGTTCAAGATGAGAGTAATGATGGAATTCGTGAGCTTGAGGAATCCCTTTATCAACTTTTGCTCATTGACATGTTACATTGGGAATTGACAAACATTTTGTAAGGATTTTCTTGAGAGTAGTCAATATGTACCGATAGGAAAAACACATCTCGTTGCACCCTCCAACTTTCCTTCTTGCCCTCGGCGCCGCTAGACTAGTTATCGGGCTAAGCCCATGCACTGGTCGATGAAGGTGGTGGTCGGGAGGTCTCCACTCCGATAGTCTTCCACGACGAGATGCGGTCTGCATGCAGTGGTTTGAGGCAAAGGATATGGTCGACATCGGTGGTTGTGATCCCGTCTGCAGGTACGCGGGCGTCGGCCGGCAACGACGACCTTCTGTGTCTTAACATGATGATCCTCTACTCAGGCGCCGTAGTGCTGCACTGTTGGGCGGTTGTCACGAGGGGCAGAGGGTCTTAGACCTTCAGATTCAACGATAATGGCAAGCATGCTTGCTAGTTGATTCTGCCACCATATGGGAGGACGAAGGAGCAAGAAAACAGTATAGACTGCCAGAGTATCTCAAATTGGATTTTGGCGGTGCACCTTCCTTTCTTGTTAATCTTTGTCGTGTGTGCAACGAGGGCCTTCACCGTTCGGAGGCTTTCGTGGCGACCGACTTTTGTCGTGGCTTGGCTGCTTGCTTGTGCAGGCATGGTCTTCACTTGCGTGTTTGTAGGATCGAAGTAGGTCTAGAGCGGGGTGATTAGACTACTTGACTAATAAAAACCTAGCCTTTTTCTAATTTTAGTTATTGACAAATTTTAGCAATTCTAGCAAATCTACTAATACCCTACACATGCAAGTCTAACAGAGTAGGAGCGAAAAGTAAAGACTTTGCACGTGAAAGTAGAGGAAGGATTTGGAGATAATCAAATGCAATGAAGATACAGTGATTTTGTTATGGTTTTGATAGGTGGTGCTATCGTACGTCTACGTTGATGGAAACTTCAACCTACTGAGGGTAACGGCTGCGGGAATCCACGGAAGGCTCCACCCACAAAGGGTCCATGAAGAAGCAACCTTATTTATGCCATCATGGCTTACACCCACGAAGGACTAGCCTCGCTCGGGATAGATCTTCACGAAGTGGGCGCTCCATACCCTTACAAACTCATTGGTTCACTCCACAATTGTTGAAGGCTCCCAGGTGACACCTAACCAATCTAGGAAACGCCACTCTTCAAAAGGTAATAGATGTTGTTGTTGATGATGAACTCCTTGCTCTTGTGCTTCAAAAGATAGTCTCCTCGACACTCAAACACTCTCTCATAGTTTTGGGCTTTTGGCCATGTGGTAGGAGAGGAATTTGAGTGAAAAGCAACATGGGGAGGCTAGAGATCAAACTCCTATGGTTGGAGCTGAAAGCCTTTGATCCCAACACAAGAATATGTGGTTCTCTCTCAGAAAATGGATATGGGAAATGTAAGCTTCGAGATAGTTGCTATATAAGAGTTGGTGGATGGGTGGGATATATATAGACATCACCAAAAGTCCAACCGTTACGCACCTTTATGAACACTTCGGTGGGACCGGGTGAAACCATTTGGTGAGGCCGACATGTACAAAAGGTTTGAACTTTAGGCTTTTCGGTGAGACCGAATGAAACTTCTTGCTGGGACCGAGTCAAGATGAACTAAGCACTTGACAAGTGTTCTTCGGTGGGACCGAAGGCAACTCTATGAGCCCGAGATGCTAGGGTTTAGGCAGTGGCTATGTCAAGTGTATGTCGGTGAGCCCGTGATACGTCTCCAACACTGTTGTTGGCAGGACTTGCTACCTCCAACACTATCATGAGGCATACCTTGATGCCCAGGTCAGGTGATGAAATGATGATTCATGGTCACTCCATCAATATGCTGCATCATATTGATCAACATGAGAAGTTCAAAGTCATGGGTCTCATTGTAGAAACTATCAAGAGGACAGCTGCTGATCAAAAGAGGTCTTGTGGATTTGTCCCTCATATTCAGGTTCTTATCAACTCCAAGGGTGCAAACAAGAACTTTCTGTTAGATCATGAGCATTGGCCACTTCGGCCAGAGCTTGAGGACAACACCGTCACTATGGATCCTTCATATCCTACTTCAGCCGCAGCTCAAGCTAGTGTAGAGGCTACAAGGGCTTCAGCACCCAGTGCCTCCTTAGCTCCATTGCTCAAAACCAAGACTGACCAGATGAAATATCTCATTCGAGCTACTCAAAGGATCGAGCGGAGCTTGGCCAGCCTCGCAGAGAACCAGAAGAGTCTTGAGAGAATTGTGGAAGCTAAAATTTATGATCTGGATGCCAAGGTGACGGAAGTTCAGTCCGCAGTTGAGACTCTCAAGAAGGAAGTGGATCAAGCCTAGGCATGAGCTTCCAGTGACGATGAGGACACCCCTGATGATGGCATTCCTACAACTACTCAGTTTAGGAGACTATGCCCAGATCGACTGCAGTTCCAGCACCTTCCAGATCCACAGTCTCTGCTCCAGCAGCTACACCTTCGATTGCCCCCTGCCGTCTCCACTCCTCCAACTCAACAGACATCGTCCGAGGCATTTGCAGATGCACTCATCTCCACTCCGACATCGACGCACACCGGCGCTCCAGGAGCTTCAGGAGATCAAGCCTAGAGACGTTTAGCTCTATACTTATTTGAACTTTTTGGTACTTGTTGCCAAAGTTGGAGAATTTGTATAGATCATAGGGCTTCGAGTGAGCGAGTGATTTGCTTTTCTCACTTGGTTTGCTTTGAGTTTTTGCTAAAATTTGATTCGTGGTGCTTTGAGATACTTTCGTGTGATGCTTGTATGAGACTACGTTATCGCCTGCTTGATCATACCGACATTAATGCTATGCTTGCTTGGATACTCACTTCATATGCTCTTGTATGATCATTCACTTGTTTGCTTGGTGATGAGTGCCATTTATGTTCCAATCTTATTGGGCGCTCCACCAAGATGTATGTGACATGGAAGAGTAACACATGGAACCTAATCGATTGTGCATTTGCATTCAAATGCAAAATTTTAGTAATGCACAAATTTAGGGGGAGCTCTTGCTTATCACATACTTCTCAAAGCGACAATGTATTTCATTCAATATATCATTTGTCAAAGCTTTGATCTATATGTTGTCATCAATTACCAAAAAGGGGGAGATTGAAAGTGCAACTAACCCCCGGGTGGTTTTGGTAATTAATAACAACATATATGTCATTGATCTAATGAACACCGATGATAGATTTCAGAAAGTCAATGATTGACATGTCATGGACTAATGGATACGGACCCCTCAAAATGTGAAGGGCGAGATTTGGCTACCCCAAGACTCTACATATTTTGGGTTAGTGATCCATGGTCACATTGAGTCCCTTAGGAAAGCCAATACTATTAAAAGGGGGTGAGGTATTTGTTGACGAGGTTGTTGCTCAAAGTGCTCAGTGATATTGCTCCAAAAACCCTCAATCACTTTCCCACAATCACATCTGGACAAACCCTAAATCATCATTTTGGTCCCACCAATACTATCTACCCCGGACCCACCAAGATGACCATTCTACTACCACCACCAAAACCCTAACATTTCAGTCTGACCGAATTAGTTCTTGGTCCCACCGAAGTCGCTTTGTTTTGGAATCACCGAGACAAAACAATCGGAATTACCAAGACATGGCTCTTCCCTAGCCATTGCACTTTGGTCTCATCGAGATGGTATAATCGGTCTCACTGATACGTCCATTTTGCATCATGTTTTCCTATTATTATTTATAATGTTTTTATGCATAGTAATGCTTTATGGAGTAATTCTATTGCCTTTTATCTCATAATATGCAAGGTTTACACAAAGAGGAAGAATGCCGGCAGCTGGAATTCTGGACCTGAAAAAGCTACGTCAGAGTTACCTATTCTGCACATCTCCAGATGAGCTAAAAATTTATGGAGAATTGTTTTGGAATATATAAAAAATACTGGAGCAAATAACTACCGGAGGGGGCCACCCTGGTGAGCACAAGACACCAGGGCGCGCCTGGGCCCCCAGGCACGCCCTGGCGGGTTGTTCCCTCCTCGGCCCACCTCCGTGCCTATCTTCTGGTATATAGATCATTTTGACCTAGAAAAAAATCAGAGGGGGGGCTTCGGGATGAAGCGCCGCCGTCTCGAGGCAGAACTTGGGCAGCAACACTTTTGCCCTTCGGCGGAGCGATTCTGCCGGGGGAACTTCCCTCCCGGAGGGGGAAATCATCGTCACCGTCATCACCAACAACCCTCTCATCTTTGGGAGGGCAGTCTCCATCAACATATTCAATAGCACCATCTCCTCTCAAACCGTAGTTCATCTCTTGTGTTCAATCTTTGTACTGGAACATCAGATTGGTACTGGTGACTAGTAGTGTTGATTACATCTTGTAGTTGATTACTATATGGTTTATTTGGTGGAAGATTATATGTTCAGATCCATTATGCTATTTAATACCCCTCTGATCTTGAGAATGATTATCATTTGTGAGTAGTTACTTTTGTTCTTGAGGTCACGAGAGAAGTCATGTTGCAAGTAATCATGTGAACTTGATATGTGTTCGATATTTTGATGATATGTATGTTGTGATTCCCTTAGTGGTGTCATGTGAACGTCAACTACATGGCATGTCACCATATTTGGGCCTAAGGGAATGCATTGTGGAGTAGTTATTAGATGATGGGTTGCTAGAGTGACAGAATCTTAAACCCTAGTTTATGCGCTACTTCGTAAGGGGCCGATTTGGATCCAAAAGTTTAATGCCATGGTTAAATTTTATCTTAATATTTTTCTCATAGTTGTGGATGCTTGCGAGGGGGTTAATCATAAGTAGCAGGTTTATTCAAGTAAGAACAACACCTAAGCACCGGTCCACCCACATATCAAATTATCAAAGTAGCAAACATGAATCAAACCAACATGATGAAAGTGATATGGTGAAATTCCCGTGTACCCTCAAGAACGCTTTGCTTATCATAAGAGACCGTTTTGGCCCCTCCTTTACCACAAAAGGATTGGGATACCTTGCTGCACTTTATTTACCGTTACCGTTACTTGCTCGTTACAAATTATCTTGCTATCAAACTACTTGTTACCGACTATTTCAGTGCTTGCAGAAAATACCTTGCTGAAAACCACTTGTCATTTCCTTCCGCTCCTCATTGGGTTCGACACTCTTACTTATCGAAAGGACTATGATTGATCCCCTATACTTGTGGGTCATCAAGACTCTTTTCTGGCACCGTTGCCAGGGAGTGAAGCGCTCTTGGTAAGTAGAAATTGGTAAGGAAAAATTATTACTATGTGCTGAAATTTATTGTCACTTGTTACTATGGAGAACCATCCTTTGAGGGGTTTATTCGAGGTATCTTCACCTCGACCGGAAGCACAATTAGTTGCCCCTCAACCTACTACACCTACTAAAAATATTGGTTTCCTTCGGGTATGATAGAACAACTGCTAGCTAACCCTTATGCAGGAGATGGAACTAAACATCCTGATATGCCCTTGATATATGTGGATGAAATTTGTTGATTATTTAAGTGTGACACCCCAAAATTTTGACCTTGTTTTATTTATTAAAATTTTGCCAGGAAATAAAACTTTTCCATTTGCCAAGATTTACCCTTTTGATATTTTGGATTTTTACCTCTAGTGGAAAACTTTCAAGAGGTATTGTTGGACTTGAATACTCTCTATGATAAAACAATTCTTTATCAGTGGATTTAAATTGCAAGATTTGTTTTCACAGAGCTTTATTCTTTTAAAATGTTTTCCTTTGAATTTGGAGCCTGTTTTGCACTCCAACCATTTGATAAATGCCTTTAAAATTTCCACCAAAATTTGGGGATGTCATGTGATGTTTCCACATCACTTTTATGCAAAAATACCTTTTGGCCATTGGAGATTTTGAGCTCTACACCAACTTTTCCAATCTGGTCCAGTAGGCACTTTTGCACTACAACCCATTTAAATATTTCTTCAAAAATTCTTCCAAGTGTTTGGAGATGTCAGTGGATGCCTACAATTCAACTCTATGCAAAAACCCAGTGATGTTCTTTGAAAAATTTGAGTGAATCACCCTCTTTTGCATTCTGGTCCAATTTGGTGATTTGTACTGCAACCTTGTTTTATTTTGCTCTAGTGACCCTGAGCCTTTTCCTACTTGTAGCCCTCCCTTCAAAACCCTTAAGTCCAGGAGAGTGGACTCATTGGAGGTTTTTAAGTGCATGCAATAAACCCTTTTTCTTTCTGTCCAAAACTGGAGTTTTGCAAATCTTGCACTAACAAGTTTCTGGTTTTGCCCATATGATCTTGCCTTCATCATCCACACCTAAAGAGACCCTGATCTGGAGATTTTGGCCACTCCAAGAGTTGCCTAAGTGCACTTGGCATTCTGTCGAGCACTTGGTGTGCACAGCCAGTTTTGGGCATGTTTCCTAGTTTGCACTGTGAACTTGCTCCAATGACCCAGCAACCTTGTCCACTGAACTCCTAGCTGTCTCTATCCTAGTCCTGTTAATTGCCAGCTCCACCCTCGCGCTCTAGACAGCCCTGGCATTTCGTCGAGCAGGTTCCGTGCGTGCTCTGGGCGCGCCCAGAGCGCACGTTTTGCACGCGCGCGCACTGAGCCGCCGCGCCGCACTGCCGCACTCGACGCGACCCGTCCCTGGCCCCTGCTCCACCGCTGAACCGCGCACTAGCTCGCCCCCTCTCCACGCCATCTCTGGCGCCCTGCAGCGCCGCTGGCAGAGCCCTTGGCGGCACGCCGGCGTCGGCAGCGAGCCCTGCCATGTTCGACACCGCCCAAACCACACCAGCGCGCCAGCTGCCCCTATGAACAGCCCGATCTTATCCCGAAGCTCGTCGGCACGCGCTCGTCGCCGCCACGTCGCCCTGCAGCTACAGCATGGCTGTCGCCGGCAATCTTATCCTCAGCCGCCGCGGTCCAACCTCGAGCGCCTATTTAAGGGATCCCCGAGCTCGTTCAAGACCTCAGGCAACCTCAGACTGTTCCCCTAGTTCTTCCCTAGCAGTGGATTGGCCCGGAGAGGCCCTCTTCCCCAACTCCGGCTGGTTCGGCCGCCGCCGAGCTCCGGTGCAATACGCCGCAGCCAGAACCTCCCCCGCCCATCCAACGCCACCAGTCGCTTCCCCTTGCTCTAGCGGAGCTGCCCAGCACCTCAGCCTTGATCGGAGACCACCGGAGCCCAAAAACCACTTCACCACCGTAGCCCCCTCCGTCGCGGAGCTCGCCGCCGGCGACTCCTTCCACCTCCGACGACCCAGCGACCACCAAGGGGACCGCCTCGGTCTGGCCAGTCCATCCCTGCCCTCAGATGCCCTCGAGGAGCCGCCGTTCGTCGCCGGCGATCGCCGGAGTCCCGCTCCCGTCGGGCATAGAAGAGGAGGGAGAGGGAGGAACGGTCAAACCTGACCAGTAGGCCCTCTGGACCCACTGTCAGTGACCCGCGCGCCGTCTTCTCTGTTTTAAGTGAAGGCGCATAAGTCCCGAGTACGTCTCCTCTGCTGCGAAAGCGTATTTCTCCCGAAACGTTTTCTTTTCTGGTTTTATTTAAAAACAGAGATTTGACCAAACTTTGACTGGCTATAACTTTTAAAATAAAACTCCAAATGAGTTGATTCTTTTTCCTACCTCTCTCAAATTTCATCTAGTTTATTTTAAGATTTATTTCAAAAATATTTGAGACAACTTTTTGTACTGTGTTTGAAATATTTGTCATTTGGATATTTTGCAAAATAGGGATAATGGAGAGAAGGGAAAGCTTTCAATAAGTGCATCCTTTGCATACTCTTGAAGGCAAGCATTTCTGGACTCTGGCATAATATTTTGTTGTGGTGTTCTGATACGATTACAACACCATTTGACTTGGAGTATGCGTTATCTTTATGTAACGATAAAGTCTCGTGCATGAGTGCTTTTTTTGGAGATATTTTGTGGTCAGCAATGGGTACGCTAGTGTTTTGAATCATCCTCGTGAGCTCCTCATGCATACCGGGAGGAAGCCGGGAAAGTCGTGGTCTTGGGTAGACACGAGCTTGTCCCTAGTCCCTCGTCGAGACGAGTATGTCCGGTATGGCATGGTGAGGCTTGATGAGTGGTGATTTATTCCATTAATGGTAATATTGTTGGAGGACTCTTGGACCACCTGAGTCGGTCGTAGATCGAGTCTTGATCAGTAACTTCCTTATTTGTTGGTACTACCACTTGTCCCTGTCGCAGACGGGGTATGGTTCAGTAAGTTGTCAACCCCTTACCAAAGCACACACCGTACAGAGAGGCCATAGTGGAAGATACCGGAGGCCTCCGGTAGGCATGCCACTTGGTCCGGGGCATGGGTGTTTTCGGTTGGGACCGAGAGGGGGGCACCCCTTAGAGCGCGCGAATAGAAATTTGATCCCATGCTACGTCGAGGTTGTAGCCTCCCCACTTAGAGTTTTGCTTGGCAGGTGTCGTGGGTGATTCCAGACACCGGTGAGTTAAGCTGGTGTGTGCAGGTCGGGCGTGTTTTCAATTAAAAGGCCATAGGCGGAATTAGTCCCGATGGGCTAAATAAATCCGTTACTCGTGGGAAAATAGTACTCCCTCTGCAGAGGATATATCCTGTTAGATAGCCATGTTCTTGAGTAAGGACCACAGTCTGAGTTGAATCTAGTAACGGTATTCGGATGGAGAATGATTTAACTAGAACTCAGTGACGGTTTTCGGATGGAGACACGGCTAACTGGATCATAGTAACGGTATTCGGATGGAGAACGAATTAGCTAGAACTCAGTGACGGTCTTCGGATGGAGAAATGGCTAGACTAGATTTTTGTTTATGACCTGTGACATCTGAGGATCATGTTTTAATTTTGTTATTATTATGGACTAACCATTTACATTATGTATTTTATTGAGTATCCCTGGGATGGTTCTACCTCCTGGATATTCACTGTGATTATTCTTTTATAAGCCCTTTCTGTGGTGTCGCTCAGACACCCGACTGCGGCATGCTTGTGGTTTATTTACTCTTTTATAAGCCCTTTATGTGATGTCGCTCAGACGTCCGACTGTGGCACGCACTGTCTTTCTTTTTCTGTTATAAGCCCTTTATGTGGTGTCGCCCCGACGCCCGACTGCGGCATTATTATTCTTGCAGTTTCCTCTCGAGGAGTCATTCAGACCCTCGTTTGGCACCGGCATTATTATTCTTGCAGTTTCCTCTCGAGGAGTCATTCAGACCCTCGTTTGGCACCGGCATTATTACTGCGGCATCGTTAATTTATTTTGCAACCTTTCGAGGAGTCATTTTAGACACTCGCTCAGTGCATTTCTTTTACTCCCGTATTGCACGCCCATATTTTCTCTGCACGCGTGCATCACATATTTTTGTTTACTTCATGGCAGACTTATCATCATAAATGTTTCGGAATATGATTATCCCCTGTTATATTATACCCGTGTTCTTAATGTTTGCGAGTACATTCAAACGTACTCACTGGCTTGTCCCTGGCTATTGTCTTGGCCAGATTCCTTGCTTGGAGATAAGCATCGCGATGACGGCCCCGGTACTTGCGCAGCGACGATAGCAGCCTTGCGAAGATAGGAGTTATCCTGGTCAGCTGTTCTTGTGGGAAATGGAGTCCCATAGACGCAGATGTACCCAACCGCTTCCGCCCTCAACCATTAGAAACCAAGTGTTGTACTCCTAGGCCACAATGGTCTTGTACTACATATTTTTGTACCTTGCTTGGAGTTCTTGTATCAAGTTGGTGCCTCATCAGCTAACAGTAATCCTGGGGCTGGTGAGCACAAAGGCCGTTTTCTGGGAAATTTTATCCTGAAAATCCGGTCGTGACATTAAGCTTATAGGTTTATCCGAAGATGAAGCTAAGAAGAAGGTTTTCCCTTTATCTTTGAAGGGAAAAACATTGATATGGTATAGGCTATGCGATGATATTGGATCCTAGAAATGGAATCGATTGAAAATGGAATTTCACCAAAAGTTGTATCCTATGCATCTAGTTCATTGTGATCGGAATTATATATATAATTTTTGGCCTCGTGAAGGAGAAAGTATCGCTCTAGCTTGGGGGAGGCTTAAGTCAATGTTATATTCATGCCCCAATGATGAGCTCTCTAGAGAAATTATTATTCAGAATTTTTATGCTCGGCTTTCTCAAGATGATCGATCCATGCTCGATACTTCTTGTACTGGTTATTTTATGAAGAAGACTATTGAATTCAGGTGGGATCTTTTAGAAATAATAAAATGCAACTCTGAAGATTGGGAACTCGATGAAGGTAAAGAGTCAGGTATTAATCTTGAGTTTGATTGTGTTAAATCTTTTATGAATACCGATGCTTTTCACAAGTTTAGCACTAAGGACTCTGAGATAGTAGCCTCTTTTTGTGAATCCTTTGCTACTCATGTTGATCTCCCTAAGGAGAAGTGGTTTAAATATCATCCCCTTATTAAAGAAGAAATCAAAGCACTGGTAATAGTTAAAGATGAAACCATTATTTACAATGTTGATCCAGTTGTGCCTACTGCTTATATTGAAAAACCACCTTTCCCTGTTAGGATAAAGGAACATGCTAAGGTTTCAACCGTGGTTCGCAAATATAATATTAGAGCACCTAAACCTGCTGAACAAATTAAAGTAGAACCTAGTGTTGCTATGGTTAAAGATCTTCTCGTAGAAAATATAGATGGGCATGTTATTTACTTCTGTGATGAAGCTGCTAGAATTGCCAAACCCGATGAAAAAGATTAACATAGACCTGTTGTTGGCATGCCTGTTGTCTCAGTTAAAATTGGAGATCATTGTTATCATGGTTTATGTGACTTAGGTGCTAGCGTGAGTGCTATTCCTTTTACCTTATACCAAGAAATTATGAATGACATAGCACCCGCTGAAATAGAAGACATAGATGTTACTATTAAACTTGCTAATAGAGACACCATCACACCACTTGGGATTGTTAGAGATGTTGAAGTCTTGTGTGGGAAAGTAAAATATCCTATCGATTTTCTAGTTCTTGGTTCCCCACAAGATGACTTTTGTCCCATTATCTTTGGTAGACCCTTCTTGAACACTGTCAATGCTACTATAGATTGTCATAAACAAACTGTTAGTGTTAGCTTTGGTGATGAAAATCTCATGAGTTTAATTTCTCCAAGTTAATAGACAACCTCATACGAAAGAATTACCTAGTAAGGATGAAATAATTGATTTTGCTTCTATCGATGTGCTTCCTACTGATCCATTAGAACAATATTTGCTAGACCATGTGAATGATATGCATATGCATGAAAGAAATGAAATAGATAAGATTTTCTTTGAACAACGACCTCTGCTCAAACACAATTTACCAATTGAAACTCTTGGAGGTCCTCCTCCACCTAAAGGTGATCCCATGTTTGAATTAAAACAATTGCCTGACACTTTGAAATATGCTTATCTTGATGAGAAAAATATATATCCTGTTATTATTAGTGCTAACCTTTCAGAACATGAGGAAGAAAGATTATTGAAAATTCTGAAGAAGCACCATGCTGCTATTGGATATACTCTTGATGATCTTAAGGGCATTAGTCCCACTCTCTGTCAGCACAAGATTAATATCCGTTGTTGATAATCAACAACATTTGAATCCTAAGATGAAAGAAGTGGTAAGAATTGAAATATTAAAGCTTCTTGAGGCAGGTATAATCTATCCCATAGCTGATAGTAGATGGGTAAGTCCCGTTCATTGTGTCCCTAAGAAGGGAGGTATTACTATTGTTCCTAATGATAAAATGAACTTATTCCACAAAGAACTGTTACTGGCTATAGAATTGTAATTGATTTTAGAAAATTAAATAAAGCAACTAGTGTTGGGGAACGTAGTAATTTCAAAAAATTTCCTACGCACACGCAAGATCATGGTGATGCATAGCAACGAGAGGGGAGAGTGTTGTCCACGTACCCTCGTAGACCGACAGCGGAAGCGTTATCACAACGCGGTTGATGTAGTCGTACGTCTTCACGATCTGACCGATCAAGTACCGAACGCATGGCACCCCCGAGTTCAGCACACGTTCAGCTCGATGACGTCCCTCGAACTCCGATCCAGCCGAGTGTTGAGGGAGAGTTTTGTCAGCACAACGGCGTGGTGACGATGATGATGTTCCACCGACGCAGGGCTTCGCCTAAGCTCCGCAACGGTATTATCGAGGTGTAATATGGTGGAGGGGGGCACCGCACACGGCTAAAATATCATATATCAAGTGTGTTTAGAGGTGCGCCCCTGCCCCCGTATATAAAGGAGCAAGGGGGAGGCCGGCTGCCCTAGGCGCGCCAAGAAGAGGGGGGGAGTCCTCCTCCTAGTAGGAGTAGGACTCCCCTTTCCTAGTCCAACTAGGAAAAGAGGGGGGGGGGAGGAAAGAGAGGGAGAGGGAAAGGGGGCTGCGCCCCCCTCTCCTAGTCCAACTAGGATTCCTCCTGGGAGGGGGCGCGCCACCTCCTGGCTGCTGCCCTCTCTCTCCCCTCTAGGCCCACTAAGGCCCAATACTTCCCCGGGGGGTTCCGGTAACCCTCCGGCACTCCGGTTAAATCCGAAACTTCTCCGGAACACTTCCAGTGTCCGAATATAGTCGTCCAATATATCAATCTTTATGTCTAGACCATTTCGAGACTCCTAGTCATGTCCATGATCACATCCGGGACTCCGAACAACCTTCGGTACATCAAAACATATAAACTCATAATATAACTGTCATCGTAACTTTAAGCGTGCGGACCCTACGGGTTCGAGAACTATGTAGACATGACCGAGACACCTCTCCGGTCAATAACCAATAGCGGAACCTGGATGCTCATATTGGTTCCTACATATTCTACGAAGATCTTTATCGGTCAGACCGCATAACAACATACGTTGTTCCCTTTGTCATCGGTATGTTACTTGCCCGAGATTCGATCGTCAGTATCTCGATACCTAGTTCAATCTCGTTACCGGCAAGTCTCTTTACTTGTTCCATAATACATCATCCCGCAACTAACTCATTAGTCACAATGCTTGCAAGGCTTATAGTGATGTGCATTACTGAGTGGGCCCAGAGATACCTATCCGGCAATCGGAGTGACAAATCCTAATCTCGAAATACGCCAACCCAACAAGTACCTTTGGAGACACCTGTAGAGCACCTTTATAATCACCCATTTACGTTGTGACGTTTGGTAGCACACAAAGTGTTCCTCCGGTAAACGGGAGTTGCATAACCTCATAGTCATAGGAACATGTATAAGTCATGAAGAAAGCAATATCAACATACTAAACGATCGGCTGCTAAGCTAACGGAATGGGTCAAGTCAATCACGTCATTCTCCTAATGAGGTGATCCCGTTAATCAAATGACAACTTATGTCTATGGCTAGGAAACACAACCATCTTTGATTAACGAGCTAGTCAAGTAGAGGCATACTAGTGACACTCTGTTTGTCTATGTATTCACACATGTATTATGTTTCCGGTTAATACAATTCTAGCATGAATAATAAACATTTATTGATATATGGAAATAAATAATACTTTATTATTGCCTCTAGGGCATATTTCCTTCAACTAGAAAAGATCATTACCCTTTGCCTTTTATTGATCAAATGTTGGAAAGATTATCTAAGCACGCACACTTTTGTTTTCTGGATGGATATTCTGGTTTTTCTCAAATACCCGTTTCACAACCTGATCAAGAGAAAACCACCTTTACTTGCCCATTTGGAACTTATGCTTATAGATGTATGCCTTTTGGTTTATGCAATGCACCTGCTACCTTTCAAAGATGTATGACTGCTATATTCTCTGATTTTTTTGAAAAGATTGTTAAGGTTTTCATGGATGATTTTTCTATTTATGGAACATCTTTTGATGATTGCTTGAGCAACCTTGATCGAGTTTTGCAGAGATGTGAGCAAACTAATCTTGTCTTGAATTGGGAGAAGTGCCACTTTATGGTTAATGAAGGTATTGTCTTGGGGCATAAAATTTCTGAACGAGGTATTGAGGTGGATAAAGCTAAAGTTGATGCAATTGAGAAAATGCCATGTCCTAAAGATATTAAAGGTATTCATAGTTTCCTTGGTCATGCTGGTTTCTATAGGAGGTTTATTAAAGACTTCTCTAAAATTTCTAGGCCTCTTACAAAACTTTTACAAAAGGATGTTCCATTTGTTTTTGATGATGACTGTGTAGAAGCCTTTGAAACACTTAAGAAAGCCTTAACTTCTGCACCTATTGTTCAACCACCTGATTGGAACTTGCCTTTTAAAATTATGTGTGATGTTAGTGATTATGTTGTTGGTGCTCATCTAGGACAAAGAGTTGATAAGAAATTAAATGTTATCGATTATGCTAGTAAAACTCTAGACAGTGCCCAAAGAAATTATGCTACTAGTGAAAAAGAACTTTTAGCAGTTGTGTTTGCTTGTGACAAATTCAGATCTTACATTGTTGATTCCAAAGTAACTATTCACACTAATCTTGTTGCTATTAAATATCTTATGGAAAAGAAAGATGCTAAACCTAGACTCATTAGATGGGTTCTTTTGCTACAAGAATTTGATTTACATATCACTGATAGAAAAGGAGCTGAGAACCCCGTAGTTGATAACTTGTCTAGGTTAGAGAATATTCTTAACGACCCACTACCTATTTATGACAGCTTTCCTGACGAGCAATTAGTTGCAATAAATGTTTCTCATAACACTCCTTGGTATGCTTACTATGCTAATTACATTGTTGCTAAATACATACCACCTAGTTTCACATACCAACAAAAGAAAAAATATACGATTTAAGACATTACTTTTGGGATGACCCACATCTTTACAAAGAAGGAGTAGATGGTATTATTAGACGTTGTGTGCCTGAGCATGAATAGGAACAAATCCTACGGAAACGTCACTCCGAAGCTTATGGAGGGCATCATGCGGGAGATAGAACTGCTCACGAGGTATTGCAATCTGGTTTTTATTGGCCTACTCTCTTCAAGGATGCCCGTAAGCTTGTTTTATCTTGTGATGAATGTCAAAGAATTGGTAATATCGGTAAGCGTCAAGAAATGCCTATGAATTATTCACTTGTTGTTGAACCATTTGATGTTTGGGGTTTTGATTATATGGGATTGATACGTCTCCAACGTATCTATAATTTTTGATTTTGCCATGCTATTATATTATCTAGTTTGGATGTTTTATATGCATTAATATGCTATTTTATATTATTTTTGGGACTAACCTATTAACCTAGAGCCTAGTGCAAGTTTATGTTTTTTCCTTGTTTTTGAGATTTATAGAAAAGGAATATCAAATGAAGTCCAAACAAGCTGAATATTTATTTTTTATGGACCAGAAGAGACACACGGAGCATCGGAGTTGGGCCAGAAGACTCCCGAGGCAACCACAAGCCTAGGGGGCGCGCCCCTGGCTTGTGGGATCCTTGGGACCCCCCTGACTTGTTTTCGACGCAAAAAATTCCTATAAATTCCGAAACCCCCAGAAAGAAACCTAGATCGGAAGTTCCATCGCCGCAAGCCTCTGTAGCCACGGAAAACCAATGAGGAGCCCGTTCCGGCACCCTGTCGGAGGGGGAAATCATCACTGGAGGTCATCTTTATCATCCTTGTGGTCTCCGTGATGAGGAGGGAGTAGTTCACCCTCGGGGCTGAGGGTATGTACTAGTAGCTATGTGTTTGATCTCTCTCTCTCTCTCTATCTCTCGTGTTCTTGATTTGGCACGATCTTGATGTACCACGACCTTTGTTATTATAGTTGGATCATATGGTGTTCTCCCCCTCTACCTTCTTGTGATGAATTGATTCTTGCTCTTTGAGGTTTCGTTATGTTGGATTGAGTATTGGATTTGAGAACACTTGATGTATGTCTTGCCATGAGATATCTGTGGTGACAATGGGATGTTCTATTGATTCACTTGATATATGTTTTGGCACTCAACTCGCAGATTCCCGAGGTGACATTGGGGTAATCTATGCATAGGGGTTGATGCAGGTTTTCGTCCTACGTTCTCCGATAGAAACTTTGGAGGGATTCTTTGCTGCACGTTGAGTTGACTAGTGAAAGTATGAACCCTAGGCCTTGTTTTCAAGCATTGCAATACCATTTTTGCTCACTTTTGTTACTAGTTACCTTGTTGTTTTTCTATTTTCAGATTACAAAAACCTATATCTACTATCCATATTACACTTGTATCACCATCTCTTCGCCGAACTAGTGCACCTATACAATTTACCATTGTATTGGGTGTGTTGGTGACACAAGCGACTCTTACTTATTTGGTTGCAGGGTTGTTTGTGAGAGACCATCTTCATCCTATGCCTCCCACGGATTGATAAACCTTAGGTCATCCACTTGAGGGAAAATTGCTACTGTCCTACAAAACTCTACGCTTGGAGGCCCATCACGAGTCTACAAGAAGAAGGTTGCGTAGTAGACATCAAGCTCTTTTCTGGCGCCGTTGCCAGGGAGGTTAGTGCTTGAAGGTATATCTTGAGATCTTGCAATTGAATCTTTTAGTTTCTTGTTTATCACCAGTTTGGTTTACAAAATAAAACTACAAAAAAATGGAATTGAGGTTGCCTCATATGCTTCATCTTTTTAATGTCTTTCGTGAAAAAGATGGAAAGGAAAATTGTGCTCAAGTGTTAGAAGAAGAAGTCAATAAATTGTTTGGCACTAAATCTTTGAATGATGAGCATGATTGGAATGTTGTTAGTATGCTTGCTATGAATATCCATGATGCTAATGATATGCAAAGCCATAAGCGTGGGGACGCTATGTTTGATGAAGATGATATTTTTAGAAAATTTATTATGATGGTAGCATGCCTCCTATTTATGATGATTATATTGATGAAAGTGGGTTTGGAAGAGTGTAAACTCTAGGAAATAATGATCCCACTATTTTGGAGGGTGTTGAATCTTTTCACGATATTGATAAAAGTGGATTTGGAGAGGTCATGACTTTATTTAATGATGAATCCACTATTTTGGAAGAGGTTTCAATTTACTATGAGAACAAAGTTGCTATCTATGATGATTATTGTGATGATACATATGAAATAAAGAGTAATTATATCCATGAAACTTGTCATCATGATTTTAATGTTCAATTTGATTATATCAATCAAGTATCTTATGATAGTTATTTTGTTGAGTTTGCTCCTCCCACTACTATGAATGAGAAGAATTTTGCTTATGTGGAGAGTAGTAAAATTTCTATGCTTATGAATCATGAAAAGAATGCTTTATGTGATAGTTATATTGTTGAATTCCTTCATGATGCGACTGAAAATTATCACAAGAGAGGGATATATGCTTCTACGTATCTCAATAATATCAAGTTTCCTCTCTATGTGTTGAAAATCTTGAAGTTTTGCTTGCTTTACCTTCCTATGCTAGTTGATTCTTGCTCCCATAAATTGTTTGCTCACAAAATCCCTATGCATAGGAAGTGGGTTAGACTTAAATGTGCTAGTCATATGCTTCAAGATGCTCCCATTATGTTTCAATTCTTATCCTTTATGTGAGCATCATTGAAATCATCATGCCTAGCTAAAGGCATTAAAGAAAAGTGCTTGTTGGGAGACAACCCAACATTTACCCCTACTGTTTTTTTGTGTTCACATGATTATGCTACTGTAGTAACCATGTTTTATAGCTTTTGTTTCAATAAAGTGCCAAGTAAGACCGTTGGGATGGTCTATGGTGATAGTTGATTTGATCTTGCTGAAAAACAGAAACTTTTGCGCTCATTGCCAAAATTTTAGAAATTGACAGAAGCGTGCTTTTGATCTGAATTTTTTACAAAAGATTGATATAAAAATTGCCTAGATTTTCCTAAATTTTCAGAATTTTGGGAGTTACACAAGTATAGGAAGTTTCCAGATTACTACAGAATGTTCTGTTTTTTGACAGATTCTGTTTTCATTGTGTTGTTTGCTTATTTTGATGAATCTACGGGTAGTATCGGAGGCTATGAACCATGGAGAAGTTGTAATACAGTAGATATAACACCAATATAAACTTAGAATGAGTCCACAACAGTACCTAAGTGGTGATTTATTTTATTATACTAACGGATCTCATGAGTTTTCTGTTGAGTTTTGTGTTGTAAAGTTTTCAAGTTTTGGGTAAAGATTTGATGGACTATGGAATAAGGAGTGGCAAGGGCCTAAGCTTGGGGATTCCCAAGGCACCCCAAGTTAATATTCAAGGACAACCAAGCATGTAAGCTTGGGGATGCCTCGTATGGCATCCCCTCTTTCGTCTTCAATCCATCGGTAAATTTACTTGAGGCTATATTTTTATTCACCACATGATATGTGTTTTGCTTGGAGCGTCTTGTATGATATGAGTCTTTGCTTTTTAGTTTGCCACAATCTTCTTTGCTGTACACACCTTTTGAGAGGGACACACATTAATCGTTAATTTATTAGAATACCCTATGTGCTTCACTTATATCTTTTGAGCTGGGTAGTTGCTCTAGTGCTTCACTTATATCTTTTTAGAGCATGGGGGTGGTTTTATTTTGAAGAAATTGATGAACTCTCATGCTTCACTTATATTATTTTTAGAGTATTGAAACAGCATGGTAATTTTCTAAGGTTATGAATTTAATCCTAATATGATAGGCATCCAAGAGGGATATAATAAAAACTTTCATATAAAGAGCATTGAATACTATGAGAAGTTTGATTCCTTGCATATTGTTTTGAGATATAAAGATGGTGATATTAGAGTCATGCTAGTGAGTAATTTTGGATTGGTGTGATTCCCGTAGCATGCACGTATGGTGAACCGTTACGTGATGAAGTCGGAGCATGATTTATTTTTTGATTGTCTTCCTTATGAGTGGCGGTCGGGGATGAGCGATGGTCTTTTCCTACCAATCTATCCCCCTAGGAGCATGTGTGTAGTACTTTGTTTCGATGGCTAATAAATTTTTGCAATACGTATGTGAGTTCTTTATGACTAATGTTGAGTCCATGGATTATACACACTCTCACCCTTCCACCATTGCTAGCCTCTCTAGTACCGCACAACTTTCATCAGTGCATTAAACCACCATCACTTTCCTCAAAACAACCACGATACCTACCTATTATGGCATTCCCATAGCCATTCCGAGATATATTGCCATGCAACTTCCACCGTTCCGTTTATTATGACACATACCATCATTGTCATATTGCTTTGCATGATCATGTAGTTGGCATAGTATTTGTGGCTTGGCCACCGTTCATAATTTTTATACATGTGACTCTTGATCATTGCACATCCCGGTACACTACCGGAGGCATTCATATAGAGTCATATCTTGTTCTAGTATCTTGTTGTAATTCTTGAGTTGTAAGTAAAGAAAAGTGTGATGATCATCATTATTAGAGCATTGTCCCATGTGAGGAAAGGATGATGGAAGCTATGATTCCCTCACAAGTTGGGATGAGACTCCGGACTAAAAAAAAGAGGCCAAAGATCCCAAAAAAGAGAAAATAAAAAATGATAGAAAAAGAGAGAAGGGACAATGTTACTATCCTTTTACCACACTTGTGCTTCAAAGTAGCACCATGTTCTTCATGATAGAGAGTCTCCTATTTTATCACTTTCATATACTAGTGGGAATTTTTCATTATAGAACTTGGCTTGTATATTCCAATGATGGGCTTCCTCAAATTACCCTAGGTCTTCATGAGCTAGCAAGTTGGATGCACACCCACTTAGTTTTCTTTTGAGCTTTCATACACTTATAGCTCTAGTGCATCCGTTGCATGGCAATCCCTACTCACTTGCATCGATATCAATTGATGGGAATCTCCAGAGCCCATTAATTTTCCTAGTTGATGTGAGACTTTCTCCTTTTTTTCCTTCTCCTCAAAACCTCCACCATACTCCATTCCACCTATCGTGCTATATCCATGGCTCACGCTCATGTATTGCGTGAAAGTTGAAAAGGCTTGGGACATTAAAAGTATGAAACAATTGCTTGGCTTGTCATCAGGGTTGTGGATGATAAAATACTTTGTGTGATCAGGATGGAGCATAGCCAGACTATATGATTTTGTAGGGATAACTCTCTTTGGCCATGCTATTTTGAGAAGACATGATTGCTTTATTAGTATGCTTGAAGTATCATTGTTTTTATGTCAATATTAAACTTTTCTTTTGAATCTTATGGATATGAATATTCTTGCCACAATAAAGAATATTACATGGATAAATATGTTAGGTAGCATTCCACATCAAAAATTCAGTTTTTATCATTTACCTACTCGACGACGAGCAGGAATTAAGCTTGGGGGTGCTTGATACATCTCCAACGTATCTATAATTTTTGATTATTCCATGCTATTATATTATCTGTTCTGGATGTTTTATATGCATTAATATGCTATTTTATATTATTTTTGGGACTAACCTATTAACCTAGAGCCCGGTGCCAGTTTCTGTTTTTTTCCTTGTTTTTGAGTTTTACAGAAAAGGAATATCAAACGGAGTCCAAACGAGCTGAAAATTTACGGTGATTTTTTATGGACCAGAAGAGACCCACGGAGCATCGGAGTAGGGCCAGAAGACTCTCGAGGCAACCACAAGCCTAGGGGGCGCGCCCCTTGGCTTGTGGGCTCCTCGAGAACCCCCTGACTTGTTTCCGACGCCAAAAATTCCTATAAATCCTGAAACCCCTAGAAAGAAACCTAGATCGGAAGTTCTGCCGCCGCAAGCCTCTGTAGCCACGAAAAAGCAATTGGGAGCCCGTTTCGGCACCTTGTCGGAGGGGGAAATCATCACCGGAGGTCATCTTCATCATCCTGGTGGTCTCCATGATGAGGAGGGAGTAGTTCACCCTCGGGGCTGAGGGTATGTACTAGTAGCTATGTGTTTGATCTCTCTCTCTCTCTGTTCTTGATTTGGCACGATCTTGATGTACCGCGAGCTTTGTTATTATAGTTGGATCATATGGTGTTCATCCCCCTATACCTTCTTGTGATGAATTGAGTCTTGCTCTCTAAGGTTTCGTTAAGTTGGATTGAGTATTGGATTTGAGAACACTTGATGTATGTCTTGCGATGGGATATCTGTGGTGACAATGGGATGTTCTATTGATTCACTTGATTTTCCCGATTTCTTCTCGCTTCATCTCTATCTTCATCAGCCACCCATCGTCGCCCGCATTGTTGGAGGATGGGGACGACATGATGCCTGGCCTTGAAAACTCTAGCAGAAAACAGCTCGAAACAAAAACAAGAGATATTTGCATGGTACGGTGGTCAAAACCTTTGGGAGATTATATAATGAATTTTTACCGATCAAAAGAAGTATCATGCAAGAGAACGGAGTCCGGAGGGCACACGAGGTGGCCACAAGGTCGGGGTTCGTGCCCAGGGGGTAGGGCGCGCCCTCCACCCTTGTGGACTCCTCGTGTCTCTTTTGGACTACTTTTAATTTTCCTAATTTTTTAAATATTCCAAAACGGAGAAAATTTATCATTGGAAACGTTTTGGAGTCGGTTTACTTACCGTACCACATACCTATTCCTTTTCAGAGTCTGAAATGTTCTGGAAAGTGTCCCTTATGTACTCCTCCGGGGTTACGGTATTAATTATATTGGTCTCAACATTTATGGGAGTACGTGAGATATAATGTTTGATTCTTTGACCGTTTACCACCTTCGGATTTGTGCCTTCGGCATTGTTAATTTTTATGGCACCGGAACGATAAACCTCCTCGATGATGTAAGGACCTTCCCATTTAGAGAGAAGCTTTCCTGCAAAAAATCTTAAACGAGAGTTGTATAGCAAAAACATGATCACCTACATTAAACTCACGCTTTTGTATCCTTTTTTCATGCCATCTTTTAACGTTTTCTTTAAACAGCTTGGCGTTCTCATAGGCTTGGGTTCTCCATTCATCAAGTGAGCTAATGTCAAATAACCTCTTCTCACCGGAAAGTTTAAAATCATAGTTGAGCTCTTTAATAGCCCAATATGCCTTATGTTCTAGCTCAAGAGGTAAGTGACATGCTTTTCCATAAACCATTTATACGGAGACATACCCATAGGATTCTTATATGCAGTTCTATAAGCCCACAAAGCATCATCAAGTTTCTTAGACCAATTCTTTCTAGATCTATTATCAGTCTTTTGCAAAATTAATTTAATCTCTCTATTGCTCAATTCTACTTGACCACTAGACTGAGGATGATATGGAGATGCAATTCTATGGTTAACATCATACTTAGCAAGCATTTTACGGAAAGCACCATGAATAAAATGTGAACCACCATCAGTCATTAAATATCTAGGGACTCCAAACCTCGGAAAAATAACTTCTTTAAGCATCTTAATAGAAGTGTTATGATCAGCACTACTAGTTCGAATAGCTTCTACCCACTTAGTAACGTAATCAACAACAACTAAAATATGTGTATACCCATTAGAGGAAGGAAAAGGTCCCATATAATCAAAGCCCCAAACATCAAAGGGTTCAATAACAAGTGAATAATTCATAGGCATTTCCCGACGTCTACTAATATTACCAATTCTTTGACATTGATCACAAGACAAGACAAACTTACAAGCATCCTTAAAGAGAGTGGGCCAATAGAAACCGGATTGCAATACCTTATGTGCAGTTCTATCTCCAGCGTGGTGTCCTCCGTAAGACTCGGAGTGGCACTTGCATAGGATATGTTCATGTTCATGCTCAGGTACACAACGTCTAATAACACCATCTACTCCTTCTTTATAAAGGTGTGGATCATCCCAAAAGTAATGTCTTAAATCATAGAAAAACTTTTTCTTTTGCTGGTATGTGAAACTAGGTGGTATAAATTTAGCAACAATATAGTTCGCATAATCATCATACCATGGAGTATTACGAGAAGCGTTTATGACATTTAGTTGCTCATCAGGAAAGCTATCATCAATAGGCAGTGGGTCATCAAGAACATTCTCTAATCTAGATAAGTTGTCTACAACGGGGTTCTCATCTCCCTTTCTATCAATAATATGCAAATCAAATTCTTGTAGCAAAAGAACCCATCTAATAAGTATAGTTTTAGCATCTTTCTTTTCCATAAGATATTTAATAGCAGAATGATCAGTGTGAACAATTAGTTTGGAATCAACAATATATCTAAACTTATCACGTGCAAATACAACTGCTAAAAATTCCTTTTGAGTGGTAGCATAATTTCTCTAGGCACTGTCTAGAGTTTTACTAGCATATTGAATAACATTTAATTTCTTATCAACTCTTTGTCCTAGAACAACACCAACAACATAATCACTAGCATCACACATAATTTCAAAGGGTAAATTCCAATCAGGTGGCTGAACAATAGGAGCAGAAATCAAGGCTTTCTTAAGTATTTCAAATGCTTCTAAACAATCATCATAAAAAACAAAAGGAACATCTTTTTGCAAGATATTAGTGAGAGGCCTAGAAATTCTAGAGAAGTCTTTAATAAACCTCCTATAGAAGCCAGCATGACCAAGGAAACTTCTTATACCTTTGATATCTTTATGACACAACATTTTTTCAATAACATCTACTTTAGCTTTATCAACTTCAATACCTCTTTCAGAAATTTTATGCCCCAAGACAATACCTTCATTAACCATAAAGTGGTACTTTTCCCAATTCAAGACAAGATTAGTTTCTTCACATCTCTGCAAAACTCGATCAAGGTTGCTTAAGCAATCAAAGAAGTTCCGTAAACAGAGAAATAATCCATGAAAACCTCAACAATCTTTTCACAAAAGTCAGAGAATATAGCAGTCATACATCTTTGAAAGGTAGCAGGTGCATTGCATAAACCAAAAGGCATACGTCTATAAGCAAAGGTACCGAAAGGGCAAGTAAAAGTAGTTTTCTCCTAATCCTCTTTTGACACAGGTATTTGAGAGAAACCCGAATAACCACCTAGAAAGCGAAAATGAGTATGTTTGGATAGTCTTTCTAGCATTTGATCAATAAAAGGTAGAGGGTAATGATCTTTTCTAGTAGCTTTATTTAATTTGCGAAAATCAATTACCATTCTATAACCTGTAACAATTCTTTGTGGAATCAATTCATTCTTATCATTAGGAACAACAGTGATACCTCCTTTCTTAGGGACACAATGAACAAGACTTACCCATTGACTATCAGCAATATGATAAATTATACCTGCCTCCAGAAGCTTTAGTATTTCATTTCTTACCACTTCTTTCATCTTGGGATTTAACCGTCATTGGTGATCAACAACTGGTTTAGCATCTTTCTCCAATTTAATTTTGTGCTGGCATAGAGTGGGACTAATGCCCTTAAGATCATCAAGAGTATATCCAATAGCGGCACGGTGGCTTCTTCAGAGTGTTCAATAATTTCTTTTCTTCACGCTCTGAAAGGTTAGCACTAATAATAACATGATATATCTCCTTTTCATCAAGATAAGCATATTTCAGAGTATCAGGTAATTGTTTAATCTCAAGCACGGGATCACCCTTGGGTGGAGGAGGATCCCCAAGGATTTCAACATGAAAATTATGTTTCAAAATAAGTCCCTGTTTAAAGAATACTTCATCTATTTCCCTTCTTTCATTCATAAACATATCATTTTCATGGTCTAGCAAATATTGCTCTAAACGATCATTAGGAGGCACGACAATAGAAGCAAGACCAATAATTTCGTCCTTACTAGGAAATTCTTTATCATGAGGTTGTCTACGAAATTTAGAGAAATTAAAATCATGAGACATATCTCCTAGACCAACAGTAACAATATCTTTCTCGCAGTCTATCTTAGCATTAACGGTATTTAAGAAGGGTCTACCAAATATAATGGGACAAAAATTATATTGTGGGGAATCAAGGACAAGAAAATCAGTAGGATATTTTATCTTCCCGCACAAGATTTCAACATCTCTAACAATCCCAACTGGTGATATAATATCTCTATTAGCAAGCTTAATAGTAACATCAATATCTTCTATCTCAGCAGGTGCAATATCATTCATAATTTCTTTATATAAGGTATAAGGGACTGCACTCACACTAGCACCCACGTCACATAAGCCATGATAACAATGATCTCCTATTTTAGCAGATACAACAGGCATGCCAACAACAGGTCTATGTTTATTTTTCATATCAGGTTTAGCAATTCTAGCAACTTCATCACAGAAATAAATAACATGTCCATCAATATTATCAACCAAGAGATCTTTAACCATAGAAATACTAGATTCAACTTTAATTTTCTCAGAGGGTTTGAGTGCTCTAATATTACTTTTGTTCAGCACAGTTGAAGCTTTAGCATGATCCTTTATTCTAACAGGGAAAGGTGGTTTCTCAATATAAGCAGTAGGAACAATAGGATCTACATTATAAGTAATAGTTTCTTCTACAACTTTAGTGGGTTCAACTACTTTAACATCAATGGGAGGATGATATTTAAACCACTTCTCCTTAGGGAGATCAACATGAGTAGCAAAAGATTCACAAAAAGAAGCTACTATCTTAGAGTCAAGTCCATATTTAGTGCTAAAATCATGAAATGCATCGGTGTCCATAAAAGATTTAACACAATCAAACTTAAGGTTTATACTCGACTCCTTAACTTCATCGAGTTCCCAATCGTCAGAATTGCATTTAATTCTTTCCAATAAATCCCATTTGAATTCAATATCCTTCTTCATATAGGAACCAGTACAAGAAGTATCGAGCATGGATCGATCATTATGAGAAAGCCGAGCATAAATTTTTTGAATAATAATTTCTCTTGAGAGCTCATGATTGGGGCATGAATATAACATTGACTTAAGCCTCCCCCAAGCTTGAGCGATACTTTCTCCTTGACGAGGCCAAAAATTATATATATAATTCCGATCACGATGAACCAGATGCATAGGATAAAACTTCTGATGAAATTCCAATTTCAATCGGTTGTAGTTCCATGATCCAATATCATCCAATAGCCTATACCATGTCAATGCCTTTCCCTTCAAAGATAAAGGGAATTCCTTCTTCTTGACAACATCCTCGGGCATACCTGCAAGCTTAAATAATCCACAAACTTCATCCACATAGATTAGGTGCATATCGGGATGTAATGTTCCATCTCCTGCATAAGGATTAGCGAGCAGTTTCTCTATCATACCCGAAGGAATTTCATAATAAATATTTTCAGTAGGTGCAGTATGTTGAGGAGAAACTCTTTGCTCTTTCGGTCGAGGTGAAGATACCCCGAACAAGCCCCTCAAGGGATTATTTTCCATAGTAACAAGTGACATTAAATTTCAGCACACTATATAAATGTTTCCTTACCAAATTCCACTTACCAAAGGCGCTTCACTCCCCGGCAACGGTGCCAGAAAAGAATCTTGATGATCCACAAGTATAAAGGAACTATCGTAGTCCTTTCGATAAGTAAGAGTGTCGAACCCAACGAGGAGCAGAAGGAAATGACAAGCGGTTTTCAGTAAGGTATTCTCTGCAAGCATTGAAATTATCGGTAACAGATAGTTTTGTGATGAGGTAAATCATAACGGGTAACAAGTAATAAAAGTAAAAAAGGTGCAGCAAGGTGACCCAATCCTTTTTGTAGCAAAGGACAAGCCTGGACGAACTCTTATATAAAGCAAAACGCTCCCGAGGACACATGGGAGTTGTTGCCAAGTTAGTTTTCATCATGCTCATATGATTCACGTTCGCTACTTTGATAATTTGATATGTGGGTGGACCGGTGCTTGGGTGCTGCCCTTCCTTGGACAAGCCTCCCATTTATGATTAACCCCTCTCGCAAGCATCCGCAGCTATGAAAGAAGAATTAAGGTAAACCTAACCATAGCATGAAACATATGGATCCAAATCAGCCCCTTACGAAGCAATGCATAAACTAGGGTTTAAGCTTTTGTCACTCTAGCAACCCATCATCTACTTATTACTTCCCAATGCCTTCCCCCTAGGCCCAAATAATGGTGAAGTGTCATGTAGTCGATGTTCACATAACACCACTAGAGGAGAGACAACATACATCTCATCAAAATATCGAACGAATACCAAATTCATATGATTACTTATAACAAGACTTCTCCATGTCCTCAGGAACAAACGTAACTACTCACAAAGCATATTCATAATCATAATCAGAGGAGTACTAATTATCATTAAGGATCTGAAAATATAATCTTCCACCGAATAAACCAACTAGCATCAACTACAAGGAGTTATCAACACTACTAGCAACCCACAGGTACCAATTCGAGGTTTTGGGACCAAGATTGAATACAAGAGATGAACTAGAGTTTGAGAGGAGATGATGCTGGTGAATATGTTGATGGATATTGACCCCCTCTCGATGAGAGGATCGATGGTGATGACGATGGCAGGCAGAACAGCTCCGCCGGAGCCCTAGATTGGTTCTTGATACGTCTCCAACGTATCTATAATTTATGAAGTATTAATGCTGTTATTTTATAATTCTTGGATGTTCTACAATCATTTTATAGCAACTTTATATCATTTTTTGGGACTACCTGTTGACCTAGTGCCCAGTGCCAGTTGCTGTTTTTTGCTTGTTTTTTACATCGCAGGAAATCAATACCAAACGGAGTCCTAATGCAACGAAACTTCACGGAGATTTTTTATGGACCAGAAGACCAACAGTGGGCCAAAGAAGCACCTGGGGGGTGCCTCGAGGGGGGCACAACCCACTAGGGCGCGCCAGGGCCCCCTGGCGCGCCCAGGTGGGTTGTGCCCACCTTGGTGGCCTCCCGCATCCCCCTCTTTGCACTATAAATTCCCAAATATTCCGAAACCCTTCGGGGTTAACCTAGATCAAAAGTTCCGCCGCTGCAAGGCTCTGTAGCCACCAAAAACCAATCTAGACCCTTTCCGGCACCCCGCCGGAGGGGGGAATCATCACCGGTGGCCATCTTCATCATCCCGCCGGCCACCATGATGAGGAGGGAGTAGTCCACCCTCGGGGCTGAGGGTTTGTACCAGTAGCTATGTGTTTAATCTCTCTCTCTCTCTCGTGATCTATATCATGGGCTTTGTTAATATAGATGGATCATATGATGTTTCTCCCCTCTATACTCTTGTTGTGATGAATTGAATCTTTACCCTTTGAAGTTTTGTCTTGTCGGATTGAATATTCAGATATAAAAACACATGATGTATGTCTTGCGGTATGAATACCCGAGGTGACAATGGGGTATCGTATTGATTCACTTGATATATGTTTTGGCACTCAACTCCCGGATTCCTGAGGTGACATTGGGGTAATCTATGCATAGGGGTTGATGCACGTTATTATTATCTTTTCTCCGATAGAAACTTTGGGGTCTCTCTGTAGTTCTTTGTGTGGATTGAGTATTATGAATATGAATTTGCTTCGGTGTTATTTTAGTATGAACTCTTGATTAGATCGATCTGAAAGAATAGCTTGCGTCATTTTAGTACGAACTCTAGGATAGCTCGATCGGAAAGAATAGCTTTGAGGTGGTTTCATACCCTACAAACAATTCCTACCTTTTGTTCTCCGCTAATAGGAACTTGGGAGTGATTCTTTATTGCACTTTGAGGGATAATCGTATGATCCAACTATGTTAGCATTGTTGAGAGATTGCACTAGCGAAAGTACGAACCCTAGGCCTTGTTTTCAAGCATTGCAATACCGTTTTTATGCCCATTTACTATTTGCTACCTTGCTATTTTTATTTATTCAGATTATAAAAATATATTTCTACCAGCAATATTACACTTTTATCACCATCTCTTCGCCAAACTAGTGCACCTATACAATTTACCATTGTATTGGGTGTGTTGCGGACACAAGAGATTTCTTGTATTTGGTTGCAGGGTCGTTTGAGAGAGACTATCTTCATCCTACACCTCCCACGGATTGATAAACCTTAGGTCAGCTACTTGAGGGAAAATTGCTACTGTCCTACAAAACTCTGCGCTTGGAGGCCCAACACGTGTCTACAAGAATAAAGTTGCATAGTAGACATCAAGCTCTTTTTTGGCGCCGTTGCCGGGGAGGTGAGTGCTTGAAGGTATATCTTTAGATCTTGCAATTGAATCTTTTAGTTGTTTTATCACTAGTTTGGTTTATAAAAGAAAACTGCAAAAAAATGGAATTGAGGTTGCATCATATTATTGATCATCTTTATAATATCTTTCTTGAAAAAGATGGTTCAGAAAATTGTGCTCAATTGTTAGAAGAAGAAGTCAATAAAATGCTTGGCACAAAACATTTGAATGATGAGCATGATTGCAATGTTGTTAGTGTGAATTCTTTGAATATCCAAAATGCCAATGATGATTGCACAAGTCATGACAAAAATGTTTCTTATAAGTATGTCACTTTTTGCGGAGTGAATTGGGAGTGCAATTGCACACCAAAAAGGGAAGATAGATTTTGTAAGAAGCATAAATATTTAGAAATGAAAAAGCTGCAAGAGAAGCTAGATGATTGTGCTGAAAGATTTAATTTTTTTGCCATCCTTGGGAACTTTGCAATGAACATGGTCATTTAAATCTCCAGTGCAAATTCTTTCATGATCAAATCGTGTCAAAAAATTGTGATAACTTGTTTACCCTTGAGCATCATAAAGAGCTTAGTCTTCTTTTGGGGTATGAAGAAATGAAACGTATAACTAATGGTATTCCAAAATTTAATCTCGAGAGATTTCTTGATTTTGATATGTTTTGTGCGGTAAATTGCATTGATAATCCTTATATTGCCAACTATCTAAAGTCAAGAAAACAAATAGAATATGAAGAGAGCACTAATGAAAGGTAAAATATTTCCCAATACCCTCCTAGTGTTTATTATGATGAATCAGGTAACGAGGAGGAGCTTCCTATCCAACCAATCTCATCAATAAGAAGCTTGAAAAGATTAATTAAACCCACACATGATGTGGTGAAGAAGAAGAAAAGAAGAAAGAATAGAGGTAAAAAGGTATCTCTCCCAAATATGTTGCTCCTATTATTGTTGCGCCTCATGAAAATGAATCAAAAATAATTGTGGAAGATGATGCACTTGATGATGATTTTGTTATGCCTATTACTTGTTGTGATGATTATGATTGGGAAGATAATGATGCTTCTTATAATCTTGGAAATCTTTTTGGCACCAACTTGGGAAATTATGATGATAGCAATTGTTATACCGTTGGTGCTATTCATACTATTAATGATGAGAGTGATTATGCTTATGATATGCCAAGCCACAAGCTTGGGGATGTTATGCTTGATGAGAATGACATGTTTGAGAATTTATTTGCTGCAATTAATGTTTGTCCCAAGCTTGGGGATGCTATGTTTAATGAAGATGATCTTTTTAGTCCCCCTACTTTGAATGATCAAACTTTCTATGATGGTTGCATGCACTACAAAAAATACACTTCCGTGATGATACGTGTTTGTCACAGTAGGTCGCGTTTTTTGTCATGCATGTACATCCATGACAAATTTATGACAGAATCAAGATAGTCATACCTGTGCTGTCGTAGAAGTGTTCCATGACATTACCAAAATTATCATCACGGAAGTGTCCACTTCCATGACGATAAATCGCGCGTCACAGAAGTGCTTTCGTCAAGGGTGACCGACACGTGGCATCCACCGTAACGGAACGCCGTTAAGCTATCGGGTCCGATTTTGGATCCGATAACCCGTTAACAGCCCCGACCAATGGGGATTTTCCACGTGTAAAATCATCATTGGCTGGAGGAAACACGTGTCGGCTCACCGTTGGGACAGATGTCATCCACTCATTGGACCCAAAGCGCCTATGATACGTCGACACGTGGCACGGCCCAACAGAGGCCCATTCCTGTGAAAAGGCCGGCCCGTTTGACTTGGTCAAAAGGTGGCGGGCCGGCCCACGGCAAGCCTGTTAACGGCCTGTTCGCATATAGCCCATTTACAGCCCGCTAACCCAGGGCCCGTTTACGGCCTATCCGAATTAGGCCCAGTAGCGTCATCTGGGCCGTCCAATATAATTCCAGCCCGTTTTAACTTCCGGCCCATGTATGGCCCATGACGTCTTTTGGCCCATCTGAGGCCCTTAGTAACCCTCGGCCCGTTAACGGCCCGTGGTAAAACTGGCCCGTAATGAACAGTGTATCACTTTATACCCATTAACGGCCCATTATTCCGTTGGGCCGTTTCCAGCCCATGTTATCTTTCGGCCTTCTCAGGGCCCATTTATTCTTGGGCTCATTTCCAGCATTCGGTTACTTACGGCCCGTTACTGTCATTTTCTGCTTGTGGGCCAAATTCAGCCCGTGCTTACAGTCGGCCCGTTTGTGGCCCGTTAATACGTTGGGCCGTTTTCATAGCGTCATCAAATACGGCCGATTAACGACGGCCCATTATGGTCGGCCCATGAACGGACGATTCCAACTCTAGCCCGTTTACGGCCATAAAGCGGTATGTTATTGGCCCATGTTTGGGCAATCGATCATACGGCCCGTAGAAGGCCCATTGATAATACGGCCCGTAGAAGGCCCATTGATGATACGGCCCGTAGAAGGCCCATTGTTTCTACGCCCCGTAGAAGGCCCATTGTTTCTACGGCCCGTAGAAGGCCCAGTGTCACTACAGTAAATATGTAGCCCATGGTTATTGTGGCCTAGTTTAAAAAAAGGTTATTGCGGCCACTAGCAAACCGCGGAAAAAGAACAGCACTGACTACAAGCAAACAAATAAACAAGACAACAAGGAAATAAATAAGCAAGCAACTTACGCTAGGCTATCACGGCTATTACACATATTACATCCACTGGGCATCAAAGTTCGCCACCAGTGCAAATATAGGGAACAAAGCAGCATATCATATACACTAGTTGTCAAAGTTGGCGACCAGTGCAAATAAACGCCGCAGCAAAACATGTCCAGAACTGAAACCACTTCAGAAGATCTCAAGAAACAATATCCTGGGTACCCATAATGCTGGCAAGATGCTTAGCAAGCTTATTAACTTTCTCTTGTTTGGCGCTTAAATCCTCCAGCGCTTGCTGTTGCACCAGAAAGTATGCATCTGAATTCTGCAGGGACTTCCTCAGTCCTTCAGCTTCCTGTCGCAACACATCTGATCGATGTCTTTCAACTTGAAGCTGAGACTCAAGAAGACGAACTGATTCAGGCAGCGAGTTCGAAGAGCTTGTGCCAGCGGTAGTGGCCAGTAACTCGAACACTACATCAAGACAGGACTTCTGGGTTCTCTCACTGTCGTCAAGGTAGTTTTTATCAGCTTTCTTGGAGACCAACAGGGATGTCTCACTATCTTGAACCTTATCTGCATTACTTCCTTCACCATTGCATAACGGGGTACTGTTCTCCAATATTTTGTCCGCATTCTAAAAGAGAAACAAGCAGACACATCACAGGTTTACCATGTTGTATATGAAACTCATTTTGGTAAATCAGTTCAGTAGTAAAGTGCACAGGATAACAGCATGAAACAAACATATATCTATGTACCATGGTCACTTTATGGTCTATATCATTCTAGTTTTTGTTGCCAAATCAAGATAGAGACACAGTTCAAATAATATTTGTTCAAGACAAAGCAGAATAGACAGAATATAAGTGTGGGAAACTATAGAGACACTTGTAATGTGCATGACATGAGAACATAACTGTTTATTCAATTGAAACTGAAATCAATATAGAGCAAGTTACAACAGCAAACCAGTTAAAGAAACAAGTTTAAAACATACCTGTTGCGCCATTGGAGTTTCAATTCCATCCTTCAAATTTGAAAATAGTTGGTCTGAGTAAATACAGTGATGCAAGAGCAAAGGAGTATGAACCATAGCTACAGAACCTGACCTGAGAACAATTCTTCTTCTCCTTTAAGCGTTGAGTTGGGATTCGGAGTGGTGGTCCTCGTGCTTTGGGCACTGCAGTTCCCTTACTAACTGCTCGTGTTTGGGTGCTCTGTGGTGGAGACGGTGCTGTGTCAACTGGAACTGGGTTACTATCTGCTAGGGTTGGGGTTAGAAGGGGTGTAGCTGGTTCTCTGTCCAACTGGGTAGGGGTACAATCTGCGAGAGTCTGGGTTATGTGTGGTGGGGCTGGTTCTTGGGCAAGTACAACCGTGGTTCTATCTGCATCAACTGGTAGCACTATCTTTTCTGAAGACCGTGTTGTTACTCCCTTAGATACTGCCATCACCCTCTCCAATTCAAATGGCTGATAAACAAGAAAAGTAATTGAATGTACAGACATTGTATGATAGACAGGTGCAATGGATAGTGGGGAATAAAAGAGGGCATGAAATAATTCACATTTATGTTGTCTAACCAAACAGGATAGCATGACACAATTTCACATATATGATGGCTAACTAAACAGGATAGCATGATACAATTTCACATTATGATGGCTAACTAAAAAAGATGGAAAGACATAGTTCAAAATATGATGACTATGTAAACAGGATGACATGATATAACTATATAATGTGTTTATTAAATAGGTTGGCATGCCATAATTCACATACATGCCGCCTATGGAAACATGATAGCATGATATAATTCCCGGATAGAATGACATAATTCAAAATATGATGACTGTAAACACTAAACAGGATGAGATGATATAACTATATGATGTCTTTATTAAATGGGTTGCCATGCCATAATTCAGATAGATGTTGTGTATGTAAACATGATGGCATGATATAATTCAAATATATGATTTATATAGTAAGCAAGTAAGCAGATGGCAATCCATATATGATGTAAAAACTAAGCAATGCAAGACAACATGCATGACATGGGTAATATAACCCTGCCAAGTTTGAGCATAGACCTCAGGGGGGAAATAGGACTGGTCATCAGTCTCTGAATCCTCCTCTGAGGAGCTCTCTGTATCCAGCAAGATGTCTGCTTCAGCAGGTAGCATTGTCTGCTCTGAATACCTTGTTTTCACTCCAGATACTTCCATCACCGCTTCAAATGGCTGATGCACAGGAAGAGTAGTTGAATATACAAACGTTGTCGACAAATGGAACACGTAATACAAAAAAATGATAGCATGATATAATTCACATACATGATGATTGGCTCAACAGCATGGCATTGCATAATTCACATATATAATGCCTTTGCAACAAGATAGCATTGCATAATTCACATATATAATGTCTTGCAACAAGATGGCAATGCATAATTCACATATATGGTAATTAGACACTAAACAGGTGGCATTCACACAAAGCATGTCTAAACTAATCAAATGACATCGCAATGCAAGACACCATACGCACGATATGAGCAACATAACCCTGCCAAGTTAATTAGAGCATACACCTCGGGGGGGGGGAATAGGACTGGTCATCTGTCTCTGAATCCTCCTCTGAGGAGCTATCCGTAACCAGCGAGATATGCGCTTCGTCAGATAGCATAGTCTGCTCTGAAGACCTTGTTTTCACTCCAGAATTTTCCATCACCGTGTCAAATGGCTGATGCACACGAAGAGTAGTTGAATGTACTAACATTGTTGACAAATGTAATACGTAACGAAAAAAAGGATGGCCTGATATAATTCACATATAAGATGACTGGCTAAGCAGGATGGCATTGCAAAATTCACATATATGATGCCTGGCTAAACAAGATGGCATTGCATAATTCACATAAACGATGAATAAACTAAACAGATGGCATTCACACAAAGCATGTCTAAACTAAGCAGTTGACATATTTGATGTATAAAGTAAGCAATGCAAGGCACCATATGCATGATATAACCAACATCAGCATGCCAAGTTAGAGCGAAGACCTCATGGGGTAAATAGGAGTGGTCTTCTGCTTCTGAATCCCCCTCAGAACAGTTATCTTCCTCTTGATTACGATCCGAAATGGGTGGAGGGGGGCTGCCTTTGCGCCCACCATGGAGCGACGTCTGCATGAAATTTTATTGCCACGCAAGGCTCGTCTCTTTTGCTCTACATGTTCAGTTCCATTGTGTACAATAACTGACATGCATAGGAATAAAACATAGTGAGATTATGTAAGGAGTGCATGCACAAATCCAGAGTGATGGTAGCAAACTGTGGATAGACCCAAAACCAATGATAGCAGGCAGATAATAGCTTTAGTTAAAAAATACAGATAATGGCTCCTTTAATGTTTGTTTGCACCCAACATGAAACTCATAGTAGACACCCGAGATTAACCAGATAGTAGACAGATAGTACTGATTGCTGCCCCAATATGTACCCCACAACCATTTAAAAACTCAAGTTTCAGCATAAGTTTGGACCTGACTCGGAGTCTAATAGGTGAACACGACGATAAAGTAGCATGTCATCATATTAAGCGATGCATAACGTAAGCAGACACGGAAGAGTGCGACCTCTCTTGCGTGTAGTCCTCAAGGTCATCTGCTCAGTTGATGATGGTAATGCAGTTGTCGTGGCTGCCGGCGGCGGGGAAGAAGATCTGAGGCGGCGAAAGACAGTCTGGAGAGCGGATCCCTGCTGTGGTGAACCCTTCCGTCGTTGGAGCAGCTGAGCTGGGGTGGAACACAGCACCGCAGGAGCAGGACAAACCACACAAGGTTTTCTTTGACACATATCTGTAATAGAAGTAATTGTGTAAGGGCTTGTTTGAATTTGAGGATTCTAACAATGCAGGGATAGGAAATAGACAGGAATAGGATAGGAATGCACGTGCAAAACAGAGAATTTAAAAACACAGGATTTCTGCCAATCTGGGTGTTTGGTTCACAAGAATTGGAAGATCACAGGATGCAAAGAAGCATGGTGAGATTAAGTCAAACCACAAGAAAATGTACGGTTATAATGCTATTATGCTACTATCTCTTAGTCTTGTGCTTCATGAATAGGAATTTGAAAAGGAGGACAAGTGGAAATTAAAATTCCTACGGTTTTTCTTTCAAGGAGACACTAAAGGAACAAATCCTACAGTTTTCCTTTGCTCCATTCCTTTGCACCAAATTCATGAAAAGTAGTACCATACGAAACTTTCCAATTCCTATGTTTTTCATTCACTTTTCCTTTCAAGCACTGGCGATTCCAGTAGGCAGGCTTGAGCAAGGAAAAGCCTACACTAAAAAAATGTTTTTGTGCTACTTCTATTACTTTGGACCCAGGCCACTGCCCTACTAGCTCAACTCCCAGGGCCATCGACAAATGCACAGCTCAAACGCGCAGAGATAAATAATGATGGCGTTCAAGAGAGTCCATCACGGATAGCTAAGTTGCCTGGTACCTCACTGCTTGTCATATAGTAGGATAAAATAATCGTATTTCCCGTTACTCCGTGTGCTCAGTGGACAATATATATAACATGTAGAGTAAAAAAGATATGCAACAAGTGTACAACCTCTTTGGCGAAGCCATGTCGATCTCAGCGTGATTGGGTTGGCCGGTGAGGATGCTCCGGCTGACTTGGCTGTCGGAGGAGGGGAAGAAGATCTTAGGCGTCTGGAGATGGAGCCCGAGGTACTGCTCCGCTGTGATGGAGGGTTTCGTCGTTGGAGCAGCTCCGGTGAGTTGTACGACGCCGAGGCTGAAGCAGGACAAGAGAGACAACGTTAACCTGAGTGGAATTCTAATAGCATCTCCAATAGATGACGTAAAATACATAACCACAAAGTGCTAGATGTATACATCAGCCGCTCATCTCTGAACTTAACTGTCGAAACTGAATTTAACTGTCGAAACTGAACTTAACTGTCGAAACTGAATTTGCTGTCGAAACTGAATTTTACTGTCGAAACTGAACGCACTAGAGGTGAGGCTACACGTCAGTCGACTGACTTTTTCATCTCTGGTCAGTCGATTTTGCAGCCGTTGGATACGAAATCAAGGGCCTGCAGTTCACCTTCAACCTCCACCCCCCTGAGCCGCCAGCCACCACCGGCCAAACAGCCGCCCCGCCCGCCCCGAAAACACTCCCCACCGCCGGTCCGCCGCCGCCCCGGCCATCCCTCTAGGCCCCCCCCGTGCCGAGCTTTTTCTCCGGCGATCCCCACGCCACCGCCCACCACCGCCGGCGACCACCGCCCCCACCCTGAACCCTAAGATAGATAGTGGGGTACCTCTCCGGCGAGCTCCCCTCCCCGCTGCGGCTGGTTCTTCCTTCACTCCGGCGAGCCCCCCAACCCCTGAAAATCGACTGACCCAAAAGTCGATTCAGTCGACTGAAGTGTAGCTAAATCGGAGCAGCATCGCAAGCAAGAGCAAGAGCGAGAGCAGCAGCGCGAGCAAGAGCAAGAGCAGACCAGGCAGGGGACCGAGAGCAAGAGCAGAGCAGCAGCGCGAGCGAGAGCAAAAGGAGCAGCAGCTCCTACTGATGTGGACGTCACCGCCGAGGGAGCGACGCCGTGGAGGAAGTGGCCAGCGACGCCGCTGTGGATGGAGCCGCGCCGTGTCGGCTCGGGACCGAGCGCCGGCAGCACCGTGAGATCGAATCAAGAAGAAAATGCGGCGATTAGTGTACAACCTCTTTGGTGGCGCCGATTAGGCCGCAGCTTCATCCGAGGAAACGGTGATGCTGATGCTCTTCCGGTGGTGTAGGTGAAGACGGCGGTGTGGGAATGGAGGTGGCGCGAAAGACGAGGGGAACGTCGGGGCAGCTCCTTGGAGGTGGAGGACGGGGTGGCTGAACCGGCGGGACGACCAGATCGACGACGGATCCTCATCCGGTACGGTGGATGAGGGACGTCGAGGTGTTGCTGTGGACGACGTCGTCGGGGAAGAGGCTCCGGCTGGGTGGCGGACGGAGGAGGGTGTGGGGCTTCGCGGGTTTTCCCGGCCTCGGTGTACGAATGGGTGGGCGGATGGGATGGGAGTGGGGAACCATGGCTTAGGGACGCGCTTGTCCGAAATGTGGGGTAAGTTACGAAAGTACCCCCACCGATTTGAGGCGGTTCTTTCGGTTCAGGGGTATCACGGGCATTTCGCGTGTCGGGATTTCACAGGAGGTGGGAGTTTTCGCGCGCGTTGTAATTTTGGAATAGCAAGGCGCGGGTTGAGATGGAGGGAGTTGTCGGAGCACAACGAGACAAAGATATATCTTAAATATTTCGGGCTAACAAGGCGCGGGTTGAAGAGGCGGGAGTTTCGCAGCACGATAGACAGAGACGCTAGCTTGAAATTTCGGCATAACAAGGCGCGGCTTGAAATTTCGGGAGAACAAGCTTAACGTGTACCCAAAAGAAAAAAAGACAATTTAGACTAGTATGATATACTACGTACAATGTGTTTAACACGCACAACACACACAGACACCATTTAGACTAGTAAGGTACACGTGCATTGCACGCATGAGATTTGGCAACCAAATTATGAATAAATACCACATTATAGCATGTAAGCTTTGAGTCATATATGCATGATGTAGATGTTCGTTTAATTCTTATAGTTCATTTCATTCAAAATCATCTAGTTTTTATAAGAAAGCTAATCTATTTTAAGATTCATGGAATTGTGCGTTGTAAGGCATAAAGTAAAAACAAATCATGTAGAAAAACATTTGGGCAATTCTGATACGGAAGATTCTAGAACAAAGAAGAAGTGCTTGTGTTTTGAGGTTTGTGCATTATGCTTAAGTTCAACCATAGAGTCTTCTAGATTGTACATGTGGCAAAATCTGGTGGAATCTAGATGATATCCAACGGCCAGTAGTGCTCAAATTTGCCAGCTCTGCACCATCGGATTGGCCTCATCCAACGACCATCTTTCAAAGTTAAAGTTATCCGCACACTATATAAAAAATATAAATATAATATATATATAGGGGTATAGATATAGATATGTGATGCGAAAGCCACCCATCATCTCCAATTAGAATAGTTTGTCCATGCACGGATGCAATGTGGCCAAACGATGTCTGCCATCGGTATCTCAAATTCAAACCAATCTGACCTTGTTCAATGTGTATACATTGCAACATGCTCGTTTCCAAACCACACCGCGCAGATCTCCGTTATATTCATGCATGCATGGGTTTCAAACATCATGATCTCTTATTCAAATATTTGAATTCAACTTTACATTGATTATGACCTCACCTAGTCTTTTACACCCACACATTGGTCTTCTCTTTATAATTGTACCACTAACTTTCTCTCGTGCATGCATGCACACACACTACCAGTCGGCATTATCCATCGCACACATGCAATCTTTTTCTTCAGGTCGGTCTCCCATGAAGGCACACACACACACACATCCCCCTCTCCATCATATCGGGCATTCTTTATCTCTGACGTGCATGCGCAACGATCGATGTTCCTCTATGTGTGTGTGTGTATAGCTAGGTCTTTCATAGTTTTCCACATAAACCGATCAATCTATATATCTAGTGAGGTCTCACCCTCTTTCCCACGTCCACATCGATCAATCTATACCTCTCTATATAGGATTACATATATAGCTAATACACCCACATTAATTATATATCCAACGCCCCCTCTCATCATCCATGCCTTCCGCTTCATCTCTCAGACGCGCGCACAATGGCCAAGACAGGGGGCAGCAAGGGCCCTGCCCCCCTAACATCACTATATATCGAGGCTAATATGAATGTGATCATTAGACAATTGCTGGTAAAAATGGTTTAAGTTGATGAATTGGCCCTCCTCGTAAAGGATTAGCAATGCTTGGCCCCCTAGCTCATGGGACATTTTTCATGGCTCCGCCACTGCGCGCAACAGCGCACGTTCTCGCCCCCTCTCTCTAAATATCGATCTCGCAGTTGTGCACTCCTTCATAGTCTCCCTCCACTCGGCCCCTCGCACCATCTTCTAGCCCCCCACCGGATTTTGCCACATGTACAATCTAGCAGACTCCATGGTTGAACTTAAGCATAATGCACAAATCTCAAAACAAAAGTGGTTCTCCTTTGTTCTAGAATCTTCCGTATCGTAACTGCCCAAACTTTTTTTCTAGTTGAATTGCCATTCTTTGTTTGTACTTTATGCTTTACAACGCACAATTCCATGAATCATAAAATAGATTAAGGGCTTCTTTGATTCAAAGGATTCTCGAAGGAATTTTGGAGGATTCTAATCCTTAGGAATTTTTCCTATCTTGGTTGTTTGATTCGTAGGATTGTAAACCATAGGAATTTTTCCATATGATTCATTTGCACTAGATTTCATAGGAAACATCCCATCCACTCAAACCTCTTTGAAAGAATTCTGCGTTTTTTCTATGCACAATCAAACACTCGTACCATCCTGTAGGATTCAAGACGACATTCCACTCTAATCCCATGTTCTTCCTATTCCCGCGTTTTGGAAATCCTACGAATCAAAGAGGCCCTAGGTTTTTTATAAAAACTAATTGATTTTGAATGAGATGAACTATAAGAATTAAACGAAGGTCTACATCAGGCATATATGACTCAGAGCTTACATGCTACAGTGTGGTATTTATTCATAATTTGGTTGCAAAATCTGACGCGTGCAATGCACGTGTACCTTACTAGTACTTCGAGTATGTGCAAAACACAATGGCACGCTACACAGTGTCTCTCTTACAGTTCATGAAGCCACGTGGGCACGTGGCACATGTGGAGGCGTTGTCGCGACATCCTTGTGTGGATTGATCACAGTGACGTGCTGCTGGTTCCAGAAGAATGTACTCGTCCTCCCTGAGCCGCACTGGCGGTACATGCACGAAGCGAAGATGTGCACGCACGCCACGCACGCACTCATTCCCTCGCACGCACACGCGGGTACACGGGCGGACGCAATTTTGTACCAAGATCCACCCCATGTGATAATTTGACGCGTGTAAAGTCCTTCACTTCATTGATGGTCAATTAATACAGCGCATGCAAATTGAGTGGACGTGAGGGCGGAAGAAAGACATTACTACTCCACTGCGCGCATGCGAGTAGTTAAATCATGGGTTGCTAGTAGTACTTCCATTGGTCTCCTTCGTATTTTGTGCCAATTTTTGACAGTAACATAATATTTACGCATCTGAGCAGTGCAGTCTACTTGAAATTTATGTTCCACTAAACTCATCGGGAGCCGTTTCGGGCCTCGAAACCAAAAACCATCAATTAATCTTTACCTTGTTCCCATCACATTCGAAAGTACTAGTGCTACAATTAAGTGCAAGCCTGCTCACACCTACCAGTACGTACCAAACCTGAACGTGTTCCCACTATGCAGGTTTTAGTACTAGTGCTAGTACTTAGGCTATAAAAAGGGGAACTACCTAACCGAAAATTACTCTACCTTCCTCCTCATAAGTCCTGCTTCTTCGTCCGTCCTTGCCATGGCCGGTGTGCAGAGCTCTAGGTCGAGAACTACTCGTAACAAGGGAGCGGCAACCAAGGCTGCGGAAAAAAAGAGGGCTCGCCGCCACGCAGAGACCTCGAAAGATCTCTCACGGGCAGGCGATGGCTCCCAGGAGCGCCCTAGACGCGGAGGCGAACATGCCGAGCTGGCGGCGCTGGAGTCGTTATCCCTCGACGGCATGCCCGATCAGCTCAATAAGCACCTCAATAAGCAGAAGGAGTTCATCCACGGCTTGGTGGAGCTGCTGAAGGAGAGCCTCGACGACATGCCCGCTGAGCTCAATGAGCAGGGGGAGTTGACCGCCGGCTTGGTGATGCTGCTGAAGAAGAGCATTGCCTCGGAGAAGAAGGCGACCGGCGAAATCCTGCAACTTCAGGAGGACAACGCGAAGCTCTGCCACGAGCTCGACCTGCTGAAGGAGGAGAACGCCGGCTGGAAGAAGCTGCATGAGAATAGTAGTTCCTCGATGAAGATGTTGCAGGCCCTCGTCATGGAACAGAAGGAGGAGTTGGCGAAGTTCCGCATCGAGCACCCGGCTGCTGTCAAGGTACGTAATGCGGCCGTGGAACAGATGATGAAGGCTCGCGTCGAGAAATCCCGCGTCATGGACACAATGATGAAGATGGCGGAGGAGACGCGCAAGGAGATGGAGGTCGTGGAGGCGATGAAGAAGCAGTTACGACTCCGCGGCCAGCAACCCTTCATGTAGTGAGAGCAGCGCCCCAGACTTGTGTGTGCGTCTTCCTTCTTTTTTGGGGTGATAATCCTCCTTCTTCTTTTGCTCCTGTGTTTCTTATTTTGCTTCGGGTGTTTCGCCGCACGTGTCACCTTCTCTGCGAGGCATGAATAGAACAATGCTAAAAATGAGATGACTAGCAAATTAGATCATTCTTTATCGCCAATAGAACAATGCCTCTTGCTAGTAATATATAATAAGAGTAGAGAGTAGAGGATATGGCACTGGGCTACCGTGTTTCGTGCTCCTCCGTCATACTCCAGTGGAAAACTTGAGTATACCGCACGGTTCTTTGCTCCTCCTCAGGTCGTCGGCACATTTATACGAGCAGTCAAATCACAAGGCCCTGCCTTCCAGCAGTAATGAGCCGTCAAATCACAAAGGCCCTCGCCTCTCGTGAAAAGGACCAAGCTAGACTGCCCCGCCCTCTAGCCTTTTAAAAAATGTATACATTTGTACAGTAGTAGTATCGATGGATTGCGCCATGGAGCAAAACTATGCATATACTACTACGTATATGACACTACCCACTATGAAGGTACTACTCCCTCCTTTCCAGATTATAGGGCTCAATTCAAAAATCTCACCAACCAAGGTAGATGGTGAGTGGTGGAACACTTTTTGTAATTTGCAAAAGCACCCAATTAATGCTCTTGTTTTTCTCAAAATTTTATGTTTACCAATGTATTAATTACAATGCATGCATGCATAAAGTACATGCATTGGTCAATTTTTTCTTAATACTTGCATGCAATTATTTAATGCATCTTGGAATCTGAAATTGTGATAGGGAACAATCAAATTGAGCTTTATAAAATGAAAAAACTAAGATTTTGAGATAAGCCCTATAAACCGAAAAGGAGGGAGTAGTAACATAGACTAGTAACTGGTCTATGTTACTCTCCACTATGACCAGCCAAAGTCGAGGCGCGGATACCAACGAGGGCCTGGTTGTGTCTATACTTGGACAACTCAGCCGACTGCATGCGCACCCGGAAAACGAAGTTCGTGTCATGTTCGTGCCATGTGCGGCCCGCACATGAACCAAAACCTCGCGCCTCCATCTCAGCCTCCGCGTTTAAAACATCTCAATCTCAAGGCCAAGGAGCAACATGAAACCTATGATAGAGCCAATCGGATGGTTGAGAACACTACAATTCGTAGCTACAGATGCGTGTGTGAGAGAGGACGAGTGCGTGCGTGCACCTCTTCTCAGAGTACAACTGTATGTGGGTGGCATCGGCCTAGGGAGCAGTGATGGTGCATGCGAGAAGTCCCGAGAGATAGGTGTAATGCGTCTGGAAAAAAGACTAGTCTATAGCTCGCCACGAGGCTATTCCTGTCGAACGCCAAGCGTAAGATATGTATCCGACGGTGCCAGTTTTTGCACGTACACAGCAGTAGAAAAAGAACTAGTAGTACCATGGCATATGCTACACCACGGCCGAGAAAACGTGCCGACGTTACGCCATCCGGGAATAGTGCCGCACTTCGAAACTAGAACCGTCAATAAATCTTGAGCGCGTCTCGTCACATTCCAAATTACTACTACTACCACGCTATATTTAATTGCAAACCTGTTCACACCGATCACAACCTAAATGGTTTCCCACTTAGGAGTGTATTAGTAGTACTCGGTTATAAATACTACTATGCTAAGATGACTGCACATTCCTCCTCAACTCCTCATCCACAAGAAACAATCAAGCCAGAACCAGCATGAGTTCTGGGTCGAGAGATTTCCACTAGGGAGAGGTGAGCATGGAAGAGGAAGCACGAGAGATGTCCCGCCTCGCCGCGAAAGCAGCCGACATGTCCAGCCGTGCAGCAGTAGCAGCACAGAGGTCCCGCCGTGCCGCCGAAGCAGCACAGATGTCCCGCCGTGCCGCCGAAGCAGCACAGAGGTCCCGCCGCACCGTCGATGTAGCAGACTGGTCCGGCCACGCCGCGGAAGCAGCAGAGATGTCCCGCCGCGCCGCCGAAGCAGCAGGGAGGTCCCGCCACGCCGTGGCGGCCTGGGAAAATTTCTCGCGGGCAGGCGAGGACTCTTACAGGCGCATGCATGCGATAGTCCATAGCCAGATGGATCAGATCTCTGGCTGGGCGAGGATGCAGGACGAGGCTACCGGCGTCATGCGGCAACTCGGGGAGGGCAATGCGAAGCTCCGGGGCGAGCGCGGCCTGCTAAGGGCGAAGATCGCCGGAAGGGCGAAGCAGGAGGAGGAGACCGCTGCCGTGTTGCAGAGGACGGGCGTCATCATCAAGAAACTTATGGACGAGAATGCCATGCTCCGCATCGAGCGCAACAGGCTGGTGGAGGAATCCATGGATGCTGCCAAGCAGCGTATTAAGGACATGAAACTGATGAAAGAGATCATCGCCCGCCGCGAGAACTAGTCTCCGCGACCTGCAGCGCATAATGAAAGTAGAGATCAGCGAGCCAGATCGTTGTATGCGTCTTCCTTCTTCTTTTGCCCTTGTGTATTTCGGGCGTAGCCGCATGTGGCTTTTTTAATTATCTTCCTAATTATGTAAGACAATTATTATCCACTCTCGTCGTCCTTATATATATTCATCAGTCTTGCTATAAGTCGCAGTAGATGCTATATAGGTCCGTCGGATCTTACATCAAGATCCGTGCAAAATTTTCTTTTCAGATTTTCTTTTTCTCTCTTAAATCTCAGTCGAGTGAGACATTGCCACGCCATTAAACAGAGGCTCGGGCGCCATTAATGGTACCTTGGGACAGAGGTGGACGGCAGATGGAGGTCAAAGGGCTCTCCTCCCGATAAGCACGCGCAGGGGTCTGATCGCACGCCTCCCGTACTCAAATAGCTACCCTGCACGGCGCCTCCTAGCTAATAAAAAAGGGGACGCGTGGCGGCACGTAAATGGTAAATAGAACGCCCACGGTTTCAATAATACTTGTGTTTCCGATTGTAACGTGACAGCACTTGTTCCAAAATGACTTTGTTGATTGTTAATGTGTGCGCCTTCGCAAATCGGACAGCAAAATTACCACAGCATGTTGGTGCCATGTCATGGCACCAAGCCAAGTTTCATGATTTTCATGCGTGTTTCGGATTTACAGGAATTAAAAAACCAAGTTTCTCAATGTTTCCAGCCGAGCCATGACGCCCAGATGTTTGAATTTCATTCCCATTTCTGGCATGGGACCTAGAAATTTACCCGAGGACACACATGTGATTTTTCAACCAGCTTTGGTGCACTGGAGCATGTGCTTGTATTTAAAATTTGAATTATGCACACAAAGGTGACACGTTCCCTCTCAGAACCACGAGCCTTCTTGAGAGAAGCTCCGGTTTGCAAGAAACTTATACCAAAACTTGTTCCTATTCTGCATTTTTTTACCACAGCATGGTAGTACCATGACATGACACCATGCCAAGTTTCATGATTTTCAGGCGTGTTTTGGATTTACAAGAATTTTAAAACCAAGCTTCTCAATGTTCTCGGCCGAACCACGATGCCCAGATGTTTGAATTTCATTCCCATTTCTTGCATGGGACCTAGAAATTCACCCGAGGACACACATGTGATTTTTCAGTCAACTTTGGTGCACGGGAGCATGTGCTTGTAGTTCAAATTTGAATTATGCACATTAAATGACCAGAAACTCAATTAATGTATAAAAAAGGCCAAACGAACCCAGAATAATTCCAAAATTTAACAGGGCACTCATATAGTTCTATGTTGCCTCTGTAAAGAAAATCTGGCGGTAGGCAGCGTATATTGTTTCGCACACAAAGGTATAAAGAAATAAAGAAATTAGCCCTATTTAATTCTTGGGTTCTTATTATTTATGCCACTAGTTGTGTATCACTACTCAGTTTTGCCATTAGAAGTTACAACTACTCAAAAAATGCCATCGATCCGTGAGATGCCTGCTCAAAAATGCAATTAGATATCTAAAAAATGCCATCGTTAAGTTAGATGTTTGCTCAGAAATGCCATTAAACATTGTTATTTTCACGTCAAACCCCGTTGACCATGTTACATGACAAAAATAAGCCGATTCTCACAATGATAAGTTAATGGTGTCCAGCACAACACACCCCTCAAATAAAACTAAGCACCCTGGAATTCTTTGACAAAACTAAGCACCCTGAAATTCTTTGACAACTAAACTGCTGGCTATATGATGTTGGCCATATATATTGTACGTATATAATGTCAAGAAACGAGTGGTAGTACTATACCAACTAAAAGATGAAATGTACGAAATATAACGAGAAGAAACATAACATAGTTCTGCTGGGGGCTCAGCACAACACACCCCTCAAATAAAACTAAGCACACCAGAAATTAAACTAAGCAACTAATCCGGTAGACACTGCATTAGAACCACCATGAGCAACGACACTGCCACCTTACTCGGAGTCCTCGTCCACGTCCTCGACTTCGTCCTTGTCCCTCCTCCTCTTGGGCGATACTTCTTTGCTTGAACCGCACACTTGGCTCTTGCTCTTCATCCAACCCTTGTAGATATTGAAACAAAGGTAGCCATCCATTGCAGCGTAGTGGATGTGGTCCATATCTAGTACATTCCACTGCCATGCATGACGATGAAACGTGTACGGAGGTTTCTCTAGTTTACCGTACGAAGGATGAACCATGGCTCCTGCCAGGGTCAGCATTGAAGGCTGATCAAGGGAGGGCACCAGCCCTTCCTTCTGGAGGTCGAAGGGGTCGCCTACAACGAGGCCTATCCGACCCAGGATTTCCTTGTCGTTCCTAAAGTCTACAGTAACGAATTTGACTCGGCCGCCCTTGAGGAACTTCTTAAATTCCTCGCACTCAACGTCGGCATGGCATATGTGGTAGACCAAGCATAAGTCATGCACGCAAACCTGGATCACGGCGGGCTTCTTCTTCTCTGCCTCCTTTAGTTTCTTCTCGCTTCCCAGGACTGTGGTGTACTCAACATCTAGCCCAGCGACCCACTCATCATTTGAGTTTTCGAACATGCGTTTGAAGCGAGCAAGGCATTCTTTCACCGTTGCGGAAGAACGGGTGTAGATGACGTCGAACTCATCGCCGGTGATGGTTCTAACCTTGTACTCACCGCCGATCATGGAGATTTGGGACGCCATGGATTTGGGAGGAGGGTTAGTATTAGTGGAACTGCCGTAATGTGAAAGGACGGGACGACTAGGAGCGGTTTATCGATTGTAAAAATGTCGAGTGGGGGGCGCGTGCGAATGGCAGGGTAGTGGCTTGCCTGGTGGATAAATGGATTCATGCACAGTACTATGGGGGCCCAATTAGATGTCATGTCTACTCGACGCCCAATTAAATGGCTTTCGATGTCATGTCAAGCGTCGGGAAAATTACAGGTGATACGAAGCTTTCCATTCTCCCATGATACGGGCTTCTGAGAGCCCTTGGATCTGAGATCGAACGGTTGCATGGCGTGATTCTAGACCTATGGGTGAATATCCTATCCTGGAGGGTTATTCTGCAAATTTTCAGCAACTTAGCATGCGACCGTTCGATCTCAGATCCAAGGGCTGCCAGCAGCCCGTATCATGGTCGCGCCTACCACCAAACTAGTCTATCATCTAGGTACACGCGCTTAGCACCGTTTCTTCCTGGGGTCACCAAACTAGTCTCTCTCTTCTTAATTAACTTGCCACATCAGACTTTATGCCTATGTGGCAGGCTTAGCACCTGTAGGATCAAGTACAATAGTGGGCTATAAGCCCGCTTTACATGGCATTTTTGCATATGTGGGGGAAAGAGGCAAGGAAAAAGTGGAGGAGTGGGCTCTCAAGCAAGAGCCAGCCTCTACATGGTGGAGCATCGGGAGAGGCACCTGTATGGAGGTGGTCAGGAATCGGGAGACTCAAGCCGGTCGTAGCGCCGCAGTTAAAATGATAATGGCAAGTCAAATCACCGGGCCCCACCTGTCCAGCAGTAACTCACTGTCAAATCACACAGCCCTACGTTTGCAGCAGCCTACTCCCTCATCTTCTCGCGTCTCTGTCGAACCGACTAGGCGGAACTGCCCCGCCTACCGCGCGGGAAAAGCCCCGCCCTCGACTTTTAAATAGTACAGTATACTAATTTTGTATCCATGGATTGCGCCATGGAGCAAAGCCTCAAGAAAACGGCGGTACACATGTACGGAGTATACAGCACGCCCGTCGCGTTCGCGTCGCACCACAGACGGTCGGTCGGTCTGGCACGCCGCTCTCCGAATGGAACGCGCGTCATATTGCGTTTGCACACACATGTGGGACCGCAATTGAGAACCGACCATAGGCACACTCCCCGGCCCCGCAAGTCGGCTGAGTTAATAGAAGCACATACTCCACCTTGGTACCTGGACGATCCCTGCAAGACACGGAAGATCAGTTCGTCCATGCATGTGACCAGACTCCAGCAGACACGCCTGGATTGGCTATCGTCTACATATCGTGCAGGCTGTGTTGTACAGGGCTGTAGTTCTGGTGAGAAATCTAAAAAAAGGTTTCTTGTCATCTCGCAAAATTAGGTGTCATGTGCTTCGGATCACTGCGAGGGTTAAACAGCGACAACTGAGTTGGGCTAGTCATTGGGGGCACATGCACGAAGACTACTATCGACGGACCCCTTTTCTACGAGTTTATCTTTAATTTGAGCTTTGATCCTCGTCTAGTTTGTCCGTCGGGATTCATCTTGTCTCCTTTGGGCAGTGAGGTTATGATTTCTTGTCATGTGGCATTTTTTCGTGTTATATGTTATAATCCGGTGCTTCAGATCAAAATGACGACAACTGCGCCTCCGGGGCACGTGCATGAAGACTTCTCGACAGTCATTGCCGAGGTCAAGCCGGCTCCGGCCGGTAGACAAAAGAAAACTAGTACTCCACTATATAGGCAGGAGCCTCCGCGCTTGCTTGCTAGTGTTGCTCTCTTCACACTGTCTCGTCCTCTCCAGATCTAAACACGACAGCGGTGGCCACACTCTCTCTCTCTACTCACCGCTGGTCACAGATCCAGCCGGATCCTCTCCGCCGGGGAAGGTGAGAAGGTGCAACGTTCACGCGGTCGTCCTCGGCGACGGCTCTTACCCACTGCCGGCGCGTCCCGATCAGCGTGCCTTGCCGTTCTCTCCCAAGCATCGCTGGCGAGGGAGGGCCTCCCACCCCTTCTTCCTCGCTGCCGTAGTGTGGGCAGATCCGGCCTCCCGCCGCCCACCTAGCGACATCCCGGCGACCCTCAGGTATAACTTCCTTCGAAACCGGCCTTGCTCTACTTCCCGAGCTCCTGACGTCGCTGCATTTGTATCTTTTACTATTTCTCAGGCCCCCTCGTGTAGATAGGATCGATCGGCTGTTCGAAAACCACCTAATTTTTTACTGTTAAGAGGTAAAACTAGTTCATGCACTCGAATCTAGTAGTACTTGGTTCAAACAAGGAAGAAAGGGGGTGGGGGTGGGGGAAGATTTGTTACCTGAATCTAGGACTTGGTCGAAAGAGGAAATAATGGGGGCGAAAAGTAGCAGAGACTGGCTATCCAACTGGTCTCTAGGTCTAATAGGGAAATAAAGGGAACGCAGTACAAACTCAATATAAACCCGATCTATTGGTTGAAAAAGGAAAGAAAGTGGGGACTGGGGGACAAGTCAACAGAGTAAGTCCAGCACTAGATTTGCTAGCCTCACACAGTATAAGGTGGCTATATACCGAACAAAAATGGGACCAACCCAGATATCCTCTTCTGATGTTTGTTGCCCCGAGCCGCTCTTATGTAATGCCACTGGTAAAATGTAGCAGTCGCACTGTTAAAAGTAAGGACACGTTAAACCAATGTTGTTTTCAATGTAATGCCTCCAGTAATATGAATCAATGGCACTTTTTTCATGTCCTGCTAAATTTCCCATTAAGATAAGTTGCTTCTTTTCGTTAGAGATGCAACTGTCCTGGTCCGCCTACTCTCCAGGAGCTTCACGACCAACCTTGATGTTGCTCAATTTTATTGCAACTAATGAAGAAGCTCTGTGGGTTTCGTTTTCTGATGGAAATGGAACCGGGGCTGGAGCCCTTTTCTTAAAAAAAGAAGAAGAAGCTGCTAGCTCATGGGACATTGCTTCATTTTAGGTGAACTGCACCAAAAGGTCCCATGAATTGAATCATCCATGTTGGTGACTGGTGTCATCCCTTCTACGATGGCGTTGACTGCAGATATGGTTCCCATCACGAGGTATGTTCCTTTTTGGTCTGACCGTTTGCCAAAGATCCTGCATGTTGATCCTGCTCTTGTGCTACTGTTTTGGCACTGCCATGATAAAGCAGTAATGTTATTATTTTGCACCTTAATCTAGTGGCACTATTAATTTGAGGCAATGTTTTGGCACCGCTAGTGCCACTGTTTTTTTATATATCGAAAGAGGGGGTTCCCTCCGATTTCATTAAAGAAACCCAACCATAGAGAACCATTATCCGACAACATCTCAGTGTAAACGGGCAGTTATGCAACTACTACTAGAACGGACTGAGTACTAGCAGGAGACAAGTTCGCCACATAAGCTAGGCAGGTAGGGGGACGCAGCACCAGCTCGACCAAGTTTGGATTACAACCCAAATGCTACCACAGAAACATCAGGGGGAAGATAGGGACTGAAAGAGCCAGCTTCAGCATCCCAGTCTAAGCACCCCCGGCCTTCATCCTTGCGACGCACGGTACACCTCGTTTGCCACCTGCTCGACCCTAGTGTCACTGATAAAATGAAGTAATAATACAGTTAAAATAGAGCGAGTGTCCTCTCTATCATTTCATTTCCAATGTAGATAAAGAAAGTGCTTCTCTTTGTTAATGTATGTTTCATCAACTAGTCCCATTGTTAATGTTTAAGCGTTTCTGCAAACTGGGGTGCTTAATTTTAGTTGATCTGCACAAAAATAGAGATTTGAATGTCTCAAGGCCCCTCCTTGTACTACCGCTGTACACTGATGTTCATCACTGGCAGAAGGTGTATCGGGGAGACTTGGGTCGATTTCCAGTATGATGTAATATTTTCTTCTGTTTATTAGTGTATGTTTCATCAACTAGTGCCACTATAATGTAATCACGCCTTTTCATTATCTGTGCAAACAGGGTTATTCAGCTGCATTTTGGTGGAACTGCACAAATGTACGGATGGAACCGGCATATATGCAGAGTGCTAGGTGCCAAGTAAAAATTACCGACACCAACCCTGCTCCATCTAAGCATTGGCATCCACCACCATCAGTGGGATGTGTGGCGCTCACTGTGGACGGATCTTTCTCGGCAGCAAATCCTCTAACCAAATACTAGTAGCTTAGACTTAAAAAAATACTAGTAGCTTATATTGGCAGTTTTCTAGGGGTGTACTCTTTTCTGAAAGAAGCACCAATCTATTTTTCTTTATTTGTACACAGTGTCACAACTTTGACCCAAAGGTCCAGAGCTATTTTAGGGTGATTGGCGTAGTACTCGGAGACTGATTGTAAGCATGATTTTTATTAGTTGTCACACTGATTGTAAGCATGAGCAGATGGAAGATTAGGTTAGTGCGAAGCTTACCTTAAACCCTACCGACGCCGTTGAAACGAGGCGAGCGTCGAGGGAACCGTGGAGAACGGCGGGGAAGCGACGTCGCGCCATCCGGCCTCCTCTTGCGGTGGGAGAACGAATACTCCTGTGGCTCCGGCTGGCTCTGCACCCTCACGAACGGCACACCGTACTCGATCGATTCGTTATCCTCTGGGTGCTCGACCTTCGACCTGTACGCCCACCACCTCCGCCTGACTTTCGCCTCGGGCGAATCTGTCTGCTCCATCGCCCAGAGGAGATACTCGATGAACTCGAAGGACTGCGGCGTGACTGCCGCCGAGGAGTACATCGCCGCCCTCATCGCCGTCGTCTCGCTCTTTCGCATACATTGCCACATGGCCCTCACCGTCCTCGAAATCTCCCACTCATTGTCAAACCAAGTAAGGATCTCCTTCAACCTGGCTAACTTTGCCTGGTCGCCGCCGGCGATCTGCCAGATTCGCTGCTGCATCCCCTCCATAGATGTCCTTCTGAGTGGTCCGGTGCTAGCTTTGGAAGATGGGAGGAGAGACGGTGGTCTTGCAATAGAGAAGAGGGAGAGGCGAGACGGTGGTTTTGGAATGGAGATGATGGAGAGGAGAGGTTCCCCTGCCTTTCGGTCGCTGACAGGTGGGCCCCGCGCTTGGTGGGACCCATGTGTCAGTGTCTCAATGGCAGGATGGGCTACGTCAGGGGATCCTCGTCCGAGGAGAGAGGAGGTGGTTTTGCAATGGAGAAGAGGGAGAGGCGAGACGGTGGTTTTGGAATGGAGATGATGGAGAGGAGAGGAGGTGGTTTTGCAATGGAGAAGAGGGAGAGGAGCGTGCGGCAGCGATTTAGGATTGGACGAGAGGGCCGGCGCGCTGTGACTGGATCAAAATCAAAATCAATTTACCCTTCAATTAAGAAAGCGACCCCACATTAACTAGTCTCCCTTTTATTCTGGGTCATAATTGACCATGATTTTCGCAAATAAAATATATGTTATACGTTGCAAAAATAATATAATTTGAAAGTACATTCAGATACGAACCAAACGATACAATTTTTGGTGACATGCATTCACATTTTGCTTGTCAAATACAGTACGTGGTCAAACTTTGACCCAAAATACGCAAAACAAAAAAATACTTCCAAGACCAGCGCCGCTCTTCCGCTCTTCTCCTCTTAAACCACCGCCGCTCCTCTCCTGTTCCAATCTAAATCCAGCGCCGCTCCTCTCCTCTTCCATTTCAAAACCACCGCCCCTCCTCTCCTGTTCCAATCCAAAACCAGCGTCGCTCCTCTCCCGTTCTAAACCAAAACCAGCGCTGCTCCTCTCCTCTTCCATTCAAAAACCACCGCCGGCGAGTGAAGGTGCTGTGGAGAAGTAGATCGATGGAGGAGTACAACCGATACGTGAGGATCGCAGACGGCGACCCTGTGAAGCTAGCTAGGATGTTGGAGATACAGTCTTGGTTTGACAACAAGGACCAACTAGCGGCGACGGCGACATCCATGGCCAAATATCTGCAACAGAGCGAAAAGGCGGCGATACTCCCGGAGGGAGTCGCGCGGGAGTACATAGAGCTGCTCCTCTGGGCCATGGAGCAAACAGATTCACCGAATCCGATCGTGAGGGAGCGGTGGTGGGAGTATCGATCCCAGATGGAGCATCCACCAGAGATTGAAGGATCGAGCATCTACAGGGTGCCGTTTGTGAGGGTGACGTGCCAGAGCGAGCCGGTGGAGTCTTCGTCGACCGAACCCAACTGCAAGAGGAGAAAAACAGTTGGCCCGACGACGCTTCCCCGCCATCCTCTCCCTCGCCGTTCACATCGTCTCACGGGGCGGCTGTCTGCCGCCGAGGAATAGGAGGGATTTGCCCCCCCCAGACCAATAGTCGGGCAGGTTGTGAATTGTCAGGAGGAGCTTAGGGTTGTTAGTATTTGCAGGTTGTGAATTGTGTTTTGTGTTGTGTATTTTGAGAGTACTTTCAGATATGAATGTCTTTTGAATTTCAGATTTGCAGTATTGAGCATATGAAGTATTTTATGAATTCTAGAGATCTATTTTTAGCACTTAAAAAATGTAGTTTCATAGGAGTATAAAAGTGCAGACAATGTGATTCTCAGAGAAGAAACTGCAAGTTTCAGTTTCAGATAAGAAACTCCAAGTTCAGTTTCAGATAAGAAACTGCAACTTTCAGAGGCAGAGCATTTATATTAACACGGCCTTTTCAAACAGTGTTAACATCATGCTGGAAGTTTTATTCATGGTCGAAACTGGAACTACCAGCCAGTTAACATCATGCTGATCAACATTCATGCATAGCACATCTTCATATGATGCACAGTCAAAAAGATATGCTATTTTCAAAATGCCCACACAATGTCGAGTGTGCGAAAAACAGAGAAAACGAGGGACGAAGTTTTGACAAGTGTAGGACGTGGTGTGCGTAGATGACAATTGGGACCCACATGTCAATAAAGGCAGAGGCAAAAAATTTGGAGATATTTTCTCTGCACAGGTGGAATCGAACCCGGGCGGAACAGCTGCCCCGTCTAGGCTTTCTTTTTTAACATGCGCAGCCCACGACCTCGGATGGGAGGTCCATAAGGCTGTTTGTATTTTCTTGAGGGCCGTCATGTATCGACCGGCCTATGGACCTCCCATCCGAGGTTTTATTTTTCCTGAAACATCGGCAGCCCAATTTATGTATTTTTTTGAAGAAAACGCAGAGGTCTGTTCTATTTTTCTATATAAGAATAGGAACGCCTGGTCCAACTTATGTTTCCCTTCTAACTATATTCTATATATTTAATTTATTTTATATGTTATTATATATTATTGTTATTGTCATCATATATTTAACAGATACTTACATATGTAAGAAAACAATATCCCACATCTTGTTAACTTATAAAAATAATTTCTTAACAATAAAATCCTGGAATTTTTTTGGCAACGAAAATCCTGGTGATTGTGTACAAAAGCTTGGTAAGATTTAAGGACCAATGTAATAATAAATCACTTATTATTTAAATATATATATATAACAAAATGCTCAGCCCCTGTTTATTTTTTGATAACATTGCTGCGCCCACCCCAACATTATAATTAGAATCAGCCCAGCAAAATCGTGTATTTCGAGAAAGTGCAAATGGCCTGTAATTTTTTAGGAAAAACATAAATGGGCCGCATGGACGCTACATTATTTGTTCACCCAGCCCAGCTAATGGACTGTAATTCAAAAAAAAGAGATCAAATGGACTGTAAATTCTACCCCGCAAAAAAAGACTGTAAATTCTGAAAAAATGGGTTGAATACGTGCCACATTTTTGGAGGCTGAAATGTGGGCCAATAGGCCGAAGCCAATGCAAGTCGTTGTCAACTTAGTCAACAAATGATTCTGACATCGTTAGCCGTTGGATTTACATCCAACGACCGGCATCCATCTTCAATCTCTCGTCTTCTTCCTCCAGCGCCGCCGGGACCACCTGCTCCCGCCTCCTGCTGCTAGCAGCTCTGCTTAGCACGCTTCGCTGTGAAGCGCTACTCCACCGTTGGCCAGGCCATCCCTCCACCCCTCCACACCTCCTGTTCTTCTCCACCGACTGCCGAACCACACCGCACCAGAACCAGTTAACCCTCGTACACCTCTCCGTCTGCGACTCTACTCCCGCGTCTTCCCATCTCCGGCTCGTTGCTGTCCGGGGCCTCGCCGTCGTCCACCACCTTGGATGCGCTCGGCGCGGAGTGCTCAATGTGGTCAACGAACGACACCATCGGAAGTAGACTGTGCGTGGAGAGGCTGACAGCTGGGTCCACGGCCGCACGCAAGGAAATGCCTCCTTATTACGCGCAAAATAATGATTCCTCCACCTGACAGCTGGGACCTACCGGAAGGGCCTCTGTATTTCGCGAAAAAAACGTTCCCACCGCTGACAGGTCGGACCACCAGCTATATCTTCGCACGCAAGGAAGTGCCTCCTTATTACGCACAAAAAAATGAATACTCCCCCTGCTAGTTGGGACCCACCTTGGTGGGAGGCTGACTTGTGGGCCTACTAAGTTGACGGGGACGGAGTGCTTTGTCAACTTAGTCAATATGAACGATTCTAGCTCCAGTGACCGTACGATGTCCATCCAACGGCCGTAGTGTTTCTTCAACCTCTGGTCTTGTTGCTCCAGCCGCCCAAAGCAGCGCCGGTCGTGCCGCATGCTCCTACCTCCCGTGCCCGGCTGTGCTGCCGCGGAGGCCTCACCGCCCCCTACTATTCCCACCGCTGGCCAGGCCATCCCTCTACTCACCCACACCCCCTGTTATTCTGCGGCGACGGCAGCCTCATACTGCAGCGAACCAGTGAACCATCGTACTCCTCTATGCGTGGGCATCCACTGCCGCGTCTTCCCCGGCTCTGCGTCGTCCCCTTCCTAGGCCTCACCGTCGTCCACCGCCCTGGTGCTCTCGACGCGGCGTTGTCAACGTGGTCAAGGAACGGCTTCCATCGGACGTGGACTGTACGTGGAGAGGCTGACAGCTGGGTCCACGGCCGCAGCAAGGAAGTGCCTCCTTATTACGGGCAAAATAATTATTCCTCCACCTGACAGCGGGGCCCCATCGTACGGGCCACCGTATTTCATGAAAAAAATGTTTCCCCTTGATTGCTGGGACTCACCAGCTACATGTTCGCACGCAAGGAAGTGCGTCCGGGCAAAAAAAACGATTCGCCCCCTGACTGCTGGGACCCACAAGCTACATCTTCGCAGGCAAGGAAGTGCCTGACAGTCGGGACCCATCTGATCGAAGTGTACGTAGCGTTGTCATTCTGGTCGCGAACATGTATGTACATACTGGTCGATGTAGACGCGTGCACATGTCGTAGTAGAGGCGCGCACGTAGCATGTACACGTACATACAACGGCCAGGGTGCAAGAAAGTAAATACGGCCATGTACGTACATACGGGTGGGGTCTCGAACGCCTACTCGCGCGTACGTACAGCCAGGGCTCGTGTACATGGCTGGGTCGGAACGGAGAAACAACATCGTCGTCGTGTTCATGGGGAGCCAACCGGCTGGGTCGGAACGGAATGCGTCTTTGTGTTCATCGGGAGGGCTTGGACGGAACCACCGATGGAAATGAGGCCTGGCGTACCGCAGAACAGAGGAAACGGCCTTGTGTTCGACCGGCCACGTTTGAAACGGGTTCCTGTTCATCGGGAGGGGTCCGGCGTACCGCAAAACGGAGAAAACGGACCTCCTACGGTCGAAACGGGGGTCCTGTTGATCGGGAGTGGTGTGGCGTACCGCAAAACGGAGGAAACAAACTTGTGTTGGAGCGCTACGGTCGAAACAGGGGTCCTGTTCATCGGGAGGGGTGTGGCGTACCGCAAAACGGGACTCCACGGGATACTGTTCATCTCCACCGTCGACCCCCTCCAGCCTCCATGGGCTACTGTTCATCCACCGTCGACCTCCTCCAGCCTCCACCTGCGATTGTTCATCCACGGGCTCCTGTTCATCCAGCCTCCACCGCGCGCTACTCCACCGGCTACTGTTCAACCAGCCCTCTCCACCGGGTCCTATTCAACCACCCCTCCACGGGCTACTGTTCATTCAGCCCTCCACCATCTACTATTCATCCTGCCCTCCACGGGGTGGTCCTGTTCATCCTGCCCTCCACGGGGTCCTGTTCATCCAGCCCCAACCGGCTCGAATGATCGGGGTCCTGTTCATCCACCCCCACCGGGAACTGTTCATCCAAACCCCCCAGCAACGCTCACTGTTCATCCAGAGGCAACTCCACGGGGTCCTGTTCATCCACCCCCACCGGGAATTGTTCATCCAAACCCCCCAGCAATGCTCACTGTTCATCCAGAGGCAGCATCGATCGGCTTCAGTTAGCAGCAGTAGCGAAGGAATCGCTCAATCGGGTTCAGTTAACAGCCATCGATCGATCGCTCGGGTTCAGTAATGCGTAGCCTGTAGTGCAATCGCTCGGATTCAGTTAGAGCCCAACGCCTCGATCGGGTTCAGTTAGAGCCCAACGCCTCACACACACACACGTACGTACGAGAGAAACGCGCATCGCTCGGCCCCCGACCACCCACCGTAACCGGGGACTCCCCGATATTTTCCGCGCCCTCGCTTCTACCACGGTTTTTTCCGTCATGGACGGCCCAAAGAATGTCATGCAGCTGCGTCTCCGGCCCGCCCAAGACGAAAAGCCCATTTTCTGTCATGATTTTTTGTCATAGAAGTAGGACCCCACCACATCTATGATGATACCGGGTTTTGCCACAATTATCATCATAGAAGTGTCATAAGTATGACAGAAAAGATTTTCGTTCGGCCCAAAATGTCACGGATGTGTCTTTTTTTGTAGTGATGCCTCCTATCTATGATGAGAACAAAGTTGCTACTTATGATGATTATTGCGATGATACTTATGTTATAAAAAGTAGTGATAATTATTGTCATAATTTTGATATCCTTTCACTGAACATTACTCTTTTAATATGGGAACAATTTATAGTATTCGCGTTTCCTATGATACTCCCACTATTATGAATGAGAATAAAATTGCTTATGAGGAGAGTAATAAATTTTCTATGCTTGTGGATCATGAAAAGAATGCTTTATGTAATGGTTATATTGATGAATCTATTCATGATGCTACTGAAAATTATTATGAGAGAGGAACTTATGACTCATGATGCTCTCTTTATGATTCAATTCTTATCTTTTATGTGAGCATCATTGAAATCATCATGCCTAGCTTAAAAGGCATGAAAGAAAAGCGCTAGTTGGGAGACAACCCAACACTTTTACCTACTGTTTTTATGTGTTAACATGATTAAGCTACTGTAGTAATCATGTTTTATTGCTTTTGTTTCAATAAAGTGCGAAGTAAAGCCTTTGGGATCATGCTGGGTGATAGTTGATTTGAGCCTGCTGAAAAACAGAAACTTTTGCGCTCACAAAAATAAGTCTCATTTTTAAAATAAGAGTGATTTTGAATTTATTATTTTTTCAGAAGTTTAATATACAAATTTCTCACGTGGTCCTATTTTTTTCATAATTTTTGGAGTAGCAGAAGTATGGTTTGGGTACAGATTACTACAGACTATTCTGTTTTTGACAGATTCTGTTTTCAATGCATAGTTTGCTTGTTTTCTAGTTTCTATGGCTTATATTGCTCAATATAAATTGTGGAAATGATATGCTACAGTAGGCATTGTGTGAGAAAAATTATGAATCTTGTCTTTGACAGTACCAAAAGTGAAATTGTTTGCTCTTTATCATACTAACCTATCTCACAAAGTTCCGTTAAGTTTTGTGTGATTGAAGTTTTCAAGTTTTGGGTGAGATGTCGATATGAGGAGAATAAGGAGTGACAAGACCCTAAGCTTGGGGATTCCCAAGGCACTCCAAGGTGATATTCAAGGAAGATCCAAGCAACTAAGCTTGGGGATGCCCCGGAAGGCATCCCCTCTTTCGTCTCCAACATCATCGGTAACCTCACTTGGAGTTATGTTTTCATTCATCACATGATATGTGTTTTTCTTGGAGCATAATTTTATTTTATTTCTATTTGACTACTGTTATTTAGAATAATGTTTTGCATCTTTTATTTCAATAAAAGTGGCATTGATAGCCTTTGCCATGCTTATCTTGCAAGTATACATGTTGCTGTTTGAAAACGGAAAGTTTATCGATGTTGCAAAAATTCCCGAGGAAAGTCAGAATGTGATAAAATGTTGAAACTTTTTGCAAAATAAGATCTGATAAATTTTCTACAGTGTGGTAAAATTTTCATAAATTTTGGAGTTTAAGAAGTATTGATACTCTTGCATTCTTTACAGACTGTACTGTTTTGGCAGATTGCTGTTATGTTTGCTTGTTTAATGATCCTATTTGAGGATAGGATTATTAAATATGCAGAGGCATTTAGTATGCAATGTGGAATAATAATTTTAGTGATTTTCTATAGTAGAGAATGATAAGGTTTTTGCATTGGTCTATACTAACTTATCTCACGAGTTCTTGTTGAGTTTTGTGTGGATGAAGCTTTTGAGATTTAGGAAAACCGTGATATGAGAGGAATTAAGAAGACAAAAAAGCTCAAGCTTGGGGATTCCCAAGGCACCCCAAGATAATATTCAAGAAGTCTCAAGCATCTAAGCTTGGGGATGCCCCGGTAGGCATCCCACCTTTCTTCTTCAACAATTATCGGTTAGTATCGGTTGAGCCTAAGTTTTTGCTTCTTCACATGATGTGTGATACCCTTGGAATGTCATTTTATTTTGTTTTGCTTGCTGTTTTAATAAAGTACTTAGATATGAAAGTTCTTAAATAAAATAGAATCCTCAAATAGTTGCCAGGGAGGCTAGGTAAGCGGCACGCACACCCCGTCAACGAAGCTATTTTCTATGGAATTGCTCTAGTGCTTCACTTATATCTTTTTGAGCACGGTGTGCTTTATTATTTTTGAAGAAATTCTCTCTTGCTTCACTTAAATTAATTTGAGAGAAATAAATATTATGCTCATGATCTTCACTTATATTTGTTTGAGCTTATCAAAAGCAACACATGAAAATTAGTTCCAAAGTGATAGATATCCAAGAAGGATATAATAAAAACTTTCATGAAGATCATTGGACAAAATAAACTTGATTCCTTGTAATAGTTTTGAGATATGATGATGTGATATGTGAGTCATGTTGATGAGTAATTATGCTTTAGTAAGAATATTGGTGTTAAGGTTTGTGATTCCCTATGCAAGCACGAAAGTCAATAGTTATGCAATGAAATTACATCCTACTTGTGGTGCATTATTCTATGTTAATTATGCTCAATGCTCGCTTATGAGCTAGCCTTCATTTTGCACTAAGTATGATCAGTACTTGTGCATCCAAAATCCTTTAAACCAGTTTTGCCACATGAGTCCACTATACCTACCTATATGCGGTATTCTTTTGCCGTTCTAAGCAAATTTGTATGTGTCACCTCTAATTTTCAAAATAAATTTCTCTTTTGTGTGCTCGTACCGCTCGCGAGGCGGTGAGGGGTGGCAAATATTTTCCATGCTAGATGTGTTATTCTCACGATGAGTGTTTATTCACTTGTCATTGCACGAGAGTAAGGCAAAGGTATTAGGGATGCCCAGTCCCAAAATGAAAAATGAATTTTACTTTATGTTGTCAAGTAATAAATTCCTTGGAAAGTGTTGGTATGGAGGGCACCCGTGGATACGGTTAGCCATGGAAAGTGAAAGTATGGTTGAAAAAGGAATAAACTTTATTTTCTGTTTGGGAACCGCCTATGATATATCTAGCATGGAAAGTGTTGGGATCTCTAAGTCGTTTTCGTTGGTGGGAAAAGTATGCCTCTCAAAATGTTTTTTTCTCTCAATTTTTGCTTTGAGCACTGGCACCTCTACAAATCCCTACTTCCCTCCGCGAAGGGCCTTTCTTTTACTTTATGCAATTTTTATTTTTAATTTGAGTCTCTATCTTCTCTTATAAAGCACCAACTAGGAGGCATTATGATCGTACTTGAGCATTGGGTGTAGCTAATAGGCGAGTGTGTTTCATGAATGGATCAATGATTGAGCATGATGGGCCAGGGATAACTTATTTTAGCGTTGATATTTTGAAATACATGGTTGCTTGTTGGTTTGCTTGAGTATTAAAGTCCTCATGTCAAAACTAGACTATTGCTTTGAACCATATAAAAGTCCAAATGCCCATGCTACAAAAGAATAGAGTTTATGATGAATATGATAGGTAGCATTCCACGACAAAAATTCCATTTTTAATTGCTACTTTATCATGATAAGTTTTATGAGAAAGAGTTGCTGTTATGATGCTAGGAAAAGTGATTGAAATCATCATCGATCAAACTTATGCACTTTACTAGCATTCACACTTCATAAATTATTTATTTTATCATTTACCTACTCGAGGACAAGTAAGAATTAAGCTTGGGGATGCTGATACGTCTCCAACGTATCTATAATTTATGAAGTATTCATGCTGTTATTTTATCATTCTTGGATGTTTTACAATCATTTTATAGCAACTTTATATCCTTTTTTGGGACTAACCTATTGACCTAGTGCCCAGTGGCAGTTGCTGTTTTTTGCTTGTTTTTTACATCGCAGGAAATCAATACCAAACGGAGTCCAAATGCAACGAAACTTCACGAAGATTTTTTATGGACCAGAAGACCAACAGTGGGCCAAAGAAGCACCTGGGGGGGTGCCCCGAGGGGGGCACAACCCACCAGGGTGCGCTGGGGCCCCCTGGCGTGCCCAGGTGGGTTGTGCCCACCTAGGTGGCCTCCCGCACCCCCTCTTTGCACTATAAATTCCCAAAAATTCCGAAACCCTTCCGAGTTAACCTAGATCAGAATTTCCACCGCCGCAAGGCTCTGTAGCCACCGAAAACCAATCTAGACCCTTTCCGGCACCCTGCCGGAGGGGGGAATCATCACCGGTGGCCATCTTCATCATCCCGGCGACCACCACGATGAGGAAGGAGTAGTCCACCCTTGGGGCTGCGGGTTTGTACCAGTTACTATGTGTTTAATCTCTCTCTCTCTCTCTTGTGATCTATATCGTGGGCTTTGTTAATATAGATGGATCATATGATGTTTCTCCCCTCTATACTCTTGTTGTGATGAATTGAATCTTTACCCTTTGAAGTTTTGTCTTGTCGGATTGAATATTCAGATATGAGAACACATGATGTATGTCTTGTGGTATGAATACCTGAGGTGACAATGGGGTATCGTATTGATTCACTTGATATATGTTTTGGAACTCAACTCGCGGATTCCTGAGGTGACATTGGGGTAATCTATGCATAGGGGTTGATGCACGTTTTTATTATCTTTTCTCCGATAGAAACTTTGGTGTCTCTCTGTAGTTCTTTGTGTGGAATGAGTATTATGAATATGAATTTGCTTTCGTGTTATTTTAGTACGAAATCTTGATTAGATCGATCGGAAAGAATAGCTTGCGTTATTTTAGTACGAACTCTAGGATAGATCGATTGGAGAGAATAGCTTTGAGGTGGTTTCGTACCCTACAAACAATTCCTATCTTTTGTTCTCCGCTAATAGGAACTCGGGAGTGATTATTTATTGCACTTTGAGGGATAATCATATGATCCAACTATGTTAGCATTGTTGAGAGATTGCAGTAGCGAAAGTACAGACCCTAGGCCTTGTGTTCAAGCATTGCAATACCATTTTTGTGCCCGTTTACTATTTGCTACCTTGCTGTTTTTATTTATGCAGATTACAAAAATATATTTCTACCATCAATATTACACTTTTATCACCATCTCTTCGCTGAACTAGTGCACCTATACAATTTGCCATTGTATTGGGTGTGTTGGGGACACAAGAGATTTCTTGTATTTGGTTGCAGGGTCGTTTGAGAGAGACTATCTTCATCCTACGCCTCCCACGGATTGATAAACCTTAGGTCATCCACTTGAGGGAAAATTGCTACTATCCTACAAAACTCTGCGCTTGGAGGCCCAACACGTGTCTACAAGAATAAAGTTGCATAGTAGACATCAGTTCTACCTAGGTTCCGCCTCGAGACGGCGGCGCTTCGTCCCGAAAGCTTCCTTCTGATTTTTTCCGGGTCAAAAACACCATATAGCCAAAGATGGGCACTGGAGGCCTGCTAAGGGCCCACAAGGTCGGGGGGCACACCCAGGGGGGTAGGGCGCACCCTCCACCCTTGTGGCTGTCTGGTGGCCCCCCTCTAGTTCTTTTTTCGCCCAATAATTTTTATATATTCCAAAAACATGCTCCGTGAAGTTTCAGGACTTTTCGAGTTGTGCAGAATAGGTCTCTAATATTTGCTCCTTTTTCAGTCCAGAATCCCAGCTGCCGGCCTTCTCCCTTTTCATGTAAACCTTATAAAATAAGAGAGAATAGGCACAAGTATTGTGATATAATGTGTAATAACAGCCCATAATGCAATAAATATCAATATAAAAGCATGATGCAAAATGGACGTATCACTTAGCTTCTTCATAGTTCATAGGTTCGTAATGGTCTAGTAACATGACTCCAGGACAGGATTACCGTACCACTCTGGTGTGGAACGTGCTCTGTTCGACCTACGAGGTCTAGTAGTACACTAGTACAACGATGTTCTATACAAACGGTTTTTAACCCCTTTCCGCGATGGCATTTGGAACCGTCGGCAAGTGAGTGTGGGCGATAGGGGGATCCTTCCCACACGACCCAGAAACCATCGGGGATAGGGAGCCTTGATGCATACAGTTGTCCCTATATAACCATTTCCGATATCTAAAATATCCCAAACGCTTCATCCTTGCTACTCATTTGTGCTCGCATTGTCATCGCAGTCGGAGTTTTGTGGTTTTACCTAAAACCCGGCAGATTTCAGGTACGGGAGTTTTCCAGGCACGTGCCAAATTGGCTCTACGTTTACGATGCCTGGCACATCACAAACAGTTCATGATTATAAACCGTGTACGATAGGTAGATAATCACACACATTTAGTTTTCCCACACCGTATGCGATAGTGTCTGACATTACACACGCTTTGCAAACGGCAACTGTGTGCATTGTTACACACGTTTCCTCTCCATGAACAGTGTCGGATTATGATGTATATCGCACACGCTGTGCTTTATTGACCGTGTGCACCGTAATGACTTGCACACCGTAATTTCGCCCTAATTTAATTGCTGCTATTTAAAATTGTACCTAATTTGAACTTGAAAGTAGGCTATAGCTTTATTCATATCCATTAGGTTCAAACAACCAATGCATTATTCGATTCACAGGTACATATGTTTAAGAATTACATAATAACCATATAAAGAATGATGAACCAGGGTTCTATACTTGTACTATTATAGATGGTAAAGAAAGAGGCGACAGACATTCTGGTTGCTGAACAAGGTGAAGCGGAATGGCCCTATTGTGCTCTCCTAGATGCAGAAGGCACGCACGACTCTAGTCCAACCCCTTGTGATGGCCGGCCACCAATAATGTAGTTTGGGAGGTAATCTTGAGTAAACTGCTTCAGGATCCACTGCAAAGGAAAAAAGATTTAGACATTGTCATCTAACACAACTCATTACGGGCAGTAAAAAGAAGGCTACATGGTTCTTACTTACCATCCTGCAGCTCACTGTTGTCTTCCATAAAGTGTAAACAAATAGTTTGATTGACATCTTTTTGACACATTTTAATAACAATCTTTATCAGTTTCCTCACTTGATGCTGGTTCATGAATATCTCATTGCCCCATACGCAGAAAGGGTCGAAGTGTGGATCTTTGACAATGACATATGTACCTAAAAGCACCAAGTTAATATTAGAAGCTAAACAACAATTGCAAAATGATGTAGTACAACACTCCCTCCATCCCATTATATAAGATTTTATTACATGTATATCTAGACATCATCAGAACATTAAGGTAACACTCTTCCTTGTTTCTATGTAGCCTGGGATTGCATATTTAGTCATTCAGTAGAATGCATGTTGCTATGTAGCCTCAGATATATTAAATATGGCCCTAGTTAACCTACTGATAAATGGGTTACAGATATATTCAGTGAAATGTCCGATTCGACGATTAATCCCTTATCAGCCCCCAGGCTATATGGTACCAGCTACCGATATCCTGAACAGTGAGTACATATAGGCAATGCGATGAAACTAATCTCGATGGAAAACAACATTGTTCTCAATATTGTCCTGTATGAGTACATATAAAGGCATGTTAAGCACAACAAGCTAAACATCAACCAAATATATCCATGGTAGACAACATAATCTAAAAATGATAGCTTCAGTGTGCAGGCTTAAGCACGCTAGTTAAGCAAAACAAGAAGTGGAAAGGTGTGTTAACTGCATCAGGCATAACATTTAAAAACAAGCAAATAGTCATTTCAAACTGGTATTGTGCAGGTCTAAAGTACACTAGTTATTGTTAAAAAAATGAAAAGGCATGTTAACTGCAATATCCTTAAAAGCAACCAAATATCGTAATTCATAGTGGTATTGTTGAAACTGTTATTGATGAAATTGAATTGCACGGCAAATAGTTACACATATAGTGCATCACATTGTGAAGAACTGAAATAAACAAGGCATATGTCCATCTCTAGCCGATCCTTTAAAAGTTAAAGGACTAAAACCCTTAGTGGATATATATATACTCCAGCAATTTTTGGCCGTTTCTAGTCGATCCCCTAAACTTACCGTTGTAAACTTCAATTTGATCAAGTTCAAAGAAGGTTCAATCAAAAGTAGCATGCATTCAAACATAAACATAGATAGTTTGCATAACCGAACATAAAACATAAATTTAAACTACGCTAAACTACTTTCGGTCAAAGTGGAGGTCGAGGCAATCCTTCCTCGTGAGGTACAGTGTGCCGCGAGCCGGGTCCGGGCTCGTGCCATCATCGGGTTCGTTGGCGAAGACACTCCTCCACTCGTCGACGTCGATCACCTCGTCCTCGCCGCCCACCTCGACGCCCTCCGTGGCGTCGTCCTCACCGCCTTCGACCTCGTCATTGGAGGAGAACGCGATAACCTCGCCGCCCTCCGTGCCGGCAAAGATCGCCCGCTCCGCATCCACGAGCTCTGGAGCTGCCGGCGGAGCTCTTGCATGTAGGCCTCATCGGCGGCCTCGACCTCGAGGCGCTCCCACGCCTCGTGATCCTCCCGCACCATAGCCGAGCTCACCACCCCTGGCTCCGCGGAATGAGGTCGATCGGACGTGTGCCGAAGGGGAAATTGAGCCTAGCCACCGCGTCATGGTAGCGGAGCTGCCAGCGGTCGCACTCCATGGACGCGTGCTCGGCCGTGTGGAAGCTACCAAGCCACCGGCGGGTGTGGGTCCCCCGATCTATAATCTCAATGACCCACGTCCCCCACCGCCGTTGCCGGACCCCGAGGTAGGACCTCGTCGGCTGCTGGGTCCGAGGGAGGACGGGGAAGTCCTCGAACCGGCGTAGGGGCGCGGCGGCGGGTGGATCGGGCGACCGGCGACGGCGAAGCGATAAAGAGCTCGCGGAGGATGACGGGGAAACCTCGGCGGCCACCTCGCCGGCGTCGGGCGAAGAGGCCGCGATAAACCTCTTTTTGGCCATTGGCTCCTCGAGCTCCCCGGCACACAGGCAGAGGTTGAGGATGGAGGCGGTGGCGATGGCGGCGACCTACCAATGGTTTCGAGCAAGGGAGGGGTGGTGTGTGTCTGTGTGAGCGGAGGTTTTGGGGAGCGTGTGGTGTGTGTGGTGGGGGGCGGCAAGGTGGTGTTTGAGGAAATACCGCGGCAACTGAAAATTTTACTAGGTGGGAGTAACAAGGCGGGGCTACTGAAAATTTGGATCAAGGGTGAGCAGATATTTTTGAGATTGCGAGGGATGCAGTGGCGGGAGTAAAATGTCGGGGCTACTGAAAATTTGAATCTAGGGACTGAAGCAGAGTGGGAGTAACAGACATCGCAAACGGTCCGCACATACTAATCATGTGCTATCAAACATTAAAACCTTCCAGGCGGTAGATATTTTCGAGACCGTGAGGCAAGCCTCATGGAGCCCAATCTGCTGTGCTGATGTGAGAGACTGTAGGGCACGGGCGTGGCACACGGGTAGCCTGACCAAACCATGTCTGTTGCGTACCCAATCGCAGACGGTTTCAACATCCAACTTGGTGTGCTGTTTATAAATTCGGCAAAAAGAATAACACAGGAGAGGGTCAGAACACGAACACACTTGCATGTGGACCAAATATATGTATGAAAAGGGTGGTTTGATGTTCGAATACCCAATGCACAACTTTGATGTGGCACCTGTCGCACAAAAGCACAGTATTGCTAGTCAGCCACCCCCTACGAACCCCACTTTGTGTCGGCGGTACGGGAATCCTAGCTACAAATGCATGCCCCCAAATAGCTAGGTCTGAAATATCACCCTACCATAACACAAAACCTATAGCAGTCCATCATATATATATGGTCAAAGTTCCCCTTTCGCTTCCCGACAAAGGTGGACTGTGTGCCGACCCACAAATGTATGCTTGTGGCGCGAGATGGGTGAGACCATGTACGAACCACATGCGGGTGGCCCTACTATATGTATGAAAAGGGTGTGGTGTGTGATATTTAACTACCATTCACAACTTTGATGTGGCACGTGTGCCTCGCAAATTAACCAGACTTCCCTGACCCCACGGAGGTTGCAGGTAGCACGAAGTAGCCCCCCCCCCGCACACACCCACACATCGGGGGGAGGGCATCTCACCAAGACATAATGTAACACGGACCAAGCAGAATCCAACTTGGTCGTACAACCTCTCCCCGCTCGTTGTTGGCCAAAGTGATGGACGTCCACACGGCCCCGCAAAATGGGCTAGCTTGTCGCCGATAACCTCACGAGGGAGTACTGTATGAAGACAAACCCACTCTGTGCATGTGGCCCAAGTATGTATATGGAAGTGGTGTGTGTGGTGTTTGAATACCCAATGCGCAAATTTGATGTGGCGCCATGCTTTGGAACCATAAAATCCCCACACCGAGCGAGGGTTCACGACGCGTAGCATGCGCTCAAACTTAATTAGGCTTGGAATGGGTCGACCTACTATACGGTAACTCGAAGCAAAGAAGAAGAATATATCCACCCTGGTAACCTTTCTCGTCGTTGGTCGAAAAGATGGATGTCCACGCGGGCCCACGAATATATATAGCTTGCGACCCATAACCAAGTGAGTGAGAGTGTGTCCAAAGACAACCATTATTGCATGTGTGTGTCCCGAACATATTTATGGAGGTGTGTGATGCATGCATATGTGTTGAATACCCGACCCAATGTAGAACAATGATGTGGTGCATGCGTTGAAAATCGCAGAGGTCCCCACACAGAGCAAGAGGCCGTTCATGATGTGTCGTGTGCTCGCCCCCCCTTCAATCCAGCGGGATGGATTCATGTGTACAGATGTGCTATTATATATATGTAATCTCACATCATGATCTATATCAAGACAAAACAAAAAATTAATCCCCTCCTAAGTCAAATTAGTTAACCTCTCTTGCGTTGTCGGTGAAACTGATGGACCAAGCTGGTCATCCCCTCGACACGTACTATATATACACCTAGTAACACAGCCCTAAAAGAATTAATCCTCCTTGTTTGTCAAACGCGTACCTCTCTCTTGCTGGGTCAAAGTGATGGACGACGAACTAGCGGGCCCAACATAGAAGCGAGGCATACATCGCACGCGAGTGATCATCCTATATAGGACTACATACCACCGTCTGCATTTGGCCCAACGAGCTGTTTGTGTGATGTTTGAATACGCAATGCACAACTTTGATGTGGCACCACGTATATAGGAAACAAAAAAGTCCCCATAGAGAGCGAGAGGTTCATGACGCGTGGTATGTGCTATATGCACGCCCCCATTCGACGCGTGGTATATATGTACTTCTACTGTATAGCACAAACCAAAAAAGAATCATTCCTTGATGATCAAATTAACCTCTCTCTCATTGGGTCAAAGTGATGGAGGACAACCTCACATGCCCACGGATGGAAGCGCCACACGCGAGTGAGTTCCTATATATAGGGCAACCACCGCCTGCATGGTATTGCGTGATGTATGAAAACCAATCAACTTTGATGTGGCACCTGCCTTGGGAACCGAAAAGTCCCCACATGGAGCGAGGTTATGACACACATATATATAGAGTATTCATGTTGCCCCCTCTTTGACATGTACATACTCCTTACCGTGCATATACATAACACAAACCAAAAAATAATCATCCTTGTTGGTCAAATTAATCTCTCTCTCGTTGTATGTTCAACTGGTCGACGACGACCTCGTGGGCCCACAGAGAGAGGCACACGCGAGTGATGTCATAGGAAAAAACCATCACGTGCATTCGCCCGTGTATTATGTGATGTTTGAATACCCAATGCACAACTTTGACATGGCTCATGCTTCGCAAACCAGAAACGCACTACACCACGATGCGTGTAGCCCCCTCACTTCAAGCCGGTGGGAGTGTGTACACACGTGCTTGAACTTTGATATGGAATCCCACCATGATCCACACCACACACATGCCAAGACGAATCCACCTTTTGGTCAAATGCCTCTCGTTGTCAGTGGAAACTAAAAACCTTTGCGGGCTAATGAATTGGCACGTCGCTGATAACCGCACGAGGGAGAGTGTCCGAGAGGACCACTAATGCATGCATGTGGCCCGAACATTATGTATAAAAGGGATGTGTAATGCTTTAATAACCAATTCACCACTTTGATGTGGCATATATGACTCACAAAATGATCAATAATCCCACACGAAGGTTCACGACTCGTAGTGTACTACCAGACCCCCCCACCCCCCCACACATAGACACACACATTCCGCACCACCACAGCCACTCTAAGGCATGTCAAACTTTTTCTGCAGTGAACATGTGACCAAAGGCGGAGTGTCGTGTTAAAATAAAAAAAACAGACATCATTCGACCGTTTTTATACATTGATTGATTTCCTAGGGATTTAATGTGCAAAAATCAAATTTGAGCTACATGTGCACCAAAATGGGTTGCAAAATCATATGTGTCCCTGGGTGCATGTTTCCCTGTGCAAGAGATTTCAAAATATTGAGAATATATATTGTTAAAATTCAGTAAATCCAAAACTTAGTTGAAATTCATGAAACTTATCGTGGTGTCATATATGGACACCAGTAGACTGTGATATTGTATTTTTTCATCAATGAGACCCGTTTTGATATAATCTTCTTACAAACGAGGGATTATTAAAAACCGACAACCAATATCTCATACAGATTATTTATTCGGACCATGTGCGTTAGACCATGCCATGCTTCAGTTAAGCAGTAAAGCGGCAGAATGAATCATCAATAAACCAAAAAAATATACGTGTTGCCACACGCTCCGTGTGCCGTGCGAGCAAGCGTGATTTAATGGGACGCATGCGAGCAGTCCGCCGTGCAGGCATACCGGGAGGCGTGCGTGCAGGTGTGCATATTGACGGGAGGTGTGCGAGTAGCTGTGTGAAATGATGGTAGGAAAGGCAGAAGTCCGCCACGCAGGCTCACCGGGAGGCGAGATAACTTTTGACCGCAGCCTGCCTTGCTCCCACTGGTCTGTATTAATTGTGCGCCCGAGCCGCCGGCCGTAATAGGGGGCTGCACCCCCGTTCCACAGTGGTCACCGACGTCTGGACTCTAGAGTGTATGAGGATGCCGCCGAAGTGCACCATCGGAGGGAGTGGTGACGCCGGGGCTGGTGAAGCACCCACACAACGAGTGAAGCTGGGCACGGAGGTTGCCGTCGCCGCCGACGAGGTCTCGCGCGGGCAGCAGCACGACCTTGACTTCGTCGGCACCATCGTGGCCCCCCACCCGGAGCCGGAGGTCAACAGCAACTCCGGCAACGACTGCGACTCCGACGGAAAACCGGTTAGTCATCTATATACCCATTTGTGTGGCAAACATATCATGTGTTTTCTCTGGTTACTCCCCCCTCTATAATTTTTCTGGAATACAAATCCTATGGTTATGTTCTCTCAGTCCATGAAATTAGAGTAATTAAGATCCGTTAGATGCACGTAGTGTATTGATTGTTTGAGTGTTATCCGTATAGAGTTAGTGATTAATTGTTTGTTCTATACAAATGATTTTTGCTAATAATCCGACTAGGTTTAGTTTGCGTGCTAATAATTCATGGTCAGATCTTGAGAATTGATTTTGAATGTCCTACATATATGTTTGTCCCTTTTTTCTTCCAGATCTTGAGAATTTATTTTGAATGTCCTCCATGTATGTTTGTACCATTTTTTTTCTTTCAGATTGGTATGTACATAGATGAGGCTCCGGCCAGCGCCGCCGCCGAATGTAGATCTTGGACCTGGCTGCGCAGCCAGAAGCGGCCACGCCCCCTGGACCTGAGGAACCAGTAGAATCTCCGGCGGACCGCATCAACGATCTCCCGGACGACATCCTTGGGGAGATTATATCCCTTCTCCCCACCAAGGATGGCTGTCGCACACAAGTCCTCGCATCTCGGTGGCGCACTCTATGGCGCGCCGCGCCTCTTAATCTCGACTGTCGTCAGCTATCTGTCGATGATAATTCTGAACTCCCCGGAGCAATCATCTCCTCCCACCAGGGCTCTGTTCAACGCATCTGCATCCCGGCATGCTACCTGCTGGACATACCCTGCATGGTGGCTGCCTGGCTGACATCCCGTCAATTTGATAAACTCCAGTAGCTTGAGTTCTACCATTACTATGTATGTAACATACCACGAACCGATGTATCTGTGCCCTCACCACCAATGTCCATCTCATGGTTTTTCTCCTCTCTCCACACCGCCACCTTCGCCCGGTGCCATCTAGCAGGCAATCTGGTAAAAATGCTTCGATTCCCACTGCTAAAAAAAATTGCGCTTGTGTTGGTTGATCTGTCGGAGGCCACACCGCACAACATCATCCACCACAGCTGCCCTGCCGTGGAGCGCTTGCTGCTTGTTTTTGGAATGGAAATTCGTATCCGTTGTCTCAAAATAAAGTCGCCTCACCTTGTAAGCATGGGAATTTGTTTTTTTGGACATGATCTCATCATCGAAGATGCCCCTTCATTTCAAAGGTTGCTCCTTGATTCTGGTATAGTACCTTCGCAAATAACTGTGGTCTCTGCGCCTAAACTGGACACCTTGGGTGCAATTCGTGATCCTTTTAGATGGTTCAAGATGGTGTTTGGCTCCACACCTATTGAGGTACTGTATATTATTCACGTAAACTTTTGTAATCTGCTTTTTTCATTTGTGCGCATACGTTAAGTATCATCTTGGAGTACACTTTTGGTACTAATATTATGTTCTATGCTCAATGAAGAACTTGTCCATCCTATCAGTGGTGGTGGATTCTATCAAGACCTTACATATCAGTATGTGGTGCTTTGACCTAAACACGATTATTGGCTTGGTGCAATGATTTCCATGTCTGGAGAATTTGTATATAAAGGTGATGATTTCACGCACATTGAAAGCCCATATATAATGTACTATAATTAATCATTCAGCTATCACTCTTTCAACATAATCTTTTTTAGACATTAACTGTTTCAATCTTCATCTCTATTTAGGCACTAACACATGGAGAAAAAGGTATAACCAATTGATGGTTCAAGAAGCACCGGGATTTTTTCAGATCTCATGACATTCGTTTGAAGACAGTAACGCTGGAAGGATATGCATACAACAATGCAAACACTAGCTTTGTCACATTCTTCATGTTAAATGCGAGGGCACTATTGTCCGTGAGGATTAAGTTTTTCGACAATAAATTTCTTACGGCTACATCTAATTATGATTGCCGAAAACTTTGGTTGAGTTAGATGTCATTGTCCTGTTCAATCTGGATTTTTTCTAAACCTGATGAGCAATTAATCCTCGTGCTTTTGTACTGTCTATAAGATGGAGTTAGATACTGTTGCCCTTTTCAACTCGGCTTTGACCCATATTTTCTTTCATACCGGGCCAATGACTTGCCATTTCTTTAATTAAGACATAAATATTATAAGCATTCACAACATAGGGAAAGAACATCACTCTCGCGGGATCCTTGAGACCTTTGTTCATTACAGAACCCGCAAGTTCTTAGCGCCCACCAGCACCCACAAACTTATTTTCAGCTAGCACACCAAACGGGTTGTAATTCTTAATAAGAAAAGCTGCATGGTAGTGACAGATTTGGATTTGTCATTTGGGACCCACGAGGAAAAAGCCTATGCAGGGCGGTGCCGACTCCACAGTAAACATTGAGAAACCTGGTTTTAAAATTATTATAAATCCAAAACTCGCCTCAAAATCATGAAACTTGGCATGGTGTTATGACATAGCACCAACATGCTGTGGTAAAAAATTATTCCAATTTGGGACAAAATTTGGTACAAAGTTCTTGCAAATCGAAGCTTCTCTCAAAAAGGCTCATGGTTCTGAGAGGGACCTTGTGACCTATGTGTGCGGAACGACATATGCTGTCTCTTCCCGCCTTGATTTATTTTACAGAGGCAATATGCAACTATAGTAGCGTCGTCCTAAAAATATGAAATTATCCATGGTTTGTTTTGCCTTTTTATACATTATTTGAGTTTTCTAGGCATTTTGGAACATACTTTGGTGTGTGCAAAGGTCATGTGTGTACTAGCCACATATGTAATGGGATGTTCATTCTGTTTATGGAATCATGTCCTTATAAGTTATAAGTACATATGCTGTTGTTTTGTGTGCAATGACATCGCACACGGACCATACTGGGGAACCCGTCGTTTCTTTAGGGTATCCTATGAAGATGCACTTCTCCAATTTGGCTTCGAGCTTATCTGGCTGAAGCCTTTTGACATAAGCATCTGATACGTCTCCAACGTATCTATAATTTTTTATTGCTCCATGCTGTTACATTATCATTTTTGGATGTTTTACAATCATTTTATAGCAACTTTATATCATTTTTTGGGACTAACATATTGACATAGTGCCCAGTGCCAGTTGCAATTTTTTTTCTTGTTTTTTACTTCGCAGAAAATCAATACCAAACGGAGTCCAAAAGCAGCAAAACTTTTTGGAGATTTTTTCTGGACCAGAAGACACCTGTTGGGCCAAAGAAGTATAGAGGGGGGCTCCGAGGGGAGCACAACCCACCAGAGCACGCCTGGGGGCCCAAGCGCGCCCAGGTGGGTTGTGCCCACCTCGGTGGCCTCCCGCACCGCCTCTTTGCTCTATAAATACCCCAATATTCCAGAAACCCTAGGGGAGTCGACAAAAATCAATTCCAGCTGCCGCAAGTTCCAGAACCACCAGATCCAATCTAGACACCATCACGGAGGGGTTCATCATCCTCATTGGTGCCTCTCCGATGATGCGTGAGTAGTTCATTGTAGACCTACGGGTCCGTAGTTAGTAGCTAGATGGCTTCCTCTCTCTCTGTTGATTCTCAATACAATGGTCTCTTGGAGATATATTTGATGTAACTCTTTTTGTGGTGTGTTTGTTGGGATCCGATGATGTCGGCGTTCTGGGAACGGGGGTCCCCAAACTTGCCCGCCTGCGGCCCGCAGCGTGGCTAAGTTAGCGGGCCGTACGGCCCATCTTCATCAACAAAGCATTCAAGACCCTCACGAGGGGCCAAGCCTCGTGAGGGGGACGACGCAAGACCTCCTCAGGAGTGGCCTAGCCAGGCGGGCTCACGAGGAGCGGAGATATCAAGGCGGGGCAAACCTTATGAGGCTCTCATGGCGTGAGCCATGACGATCGAGACTAGGCGGGCGCCAGGCGGGCGCCAGCGCGCGCAGCATCCTTGTTTCCTCTTTGGTGCTAAGGAGGCAAATGCAGGCGAGGAGTACCGAGGCATCAGGCAAAGGTTGCCATATCGGTGCAACGAGACCAAGACCAGAAGGACGGCAGGACGAAGGTCATCGTGGAGCCCAAGACGGTGTCACCACCAGAGCCTTTCGCAGGCGAATACCACTTTTGTCAGGATAGCTTGTACTAGCTGCCCCCCTTCAAATTTTCCCGCCGTTGTTGGCTCCCTTCCCGCGCAATATTTGGGTTAGAACTAGCCACCACAGTAGGGGCATCTCAACCCAGCCTGAGGCATCTCAGCTTGATGTGATCTGATCTGATCGAGAGCCTACCCTAGCCACATGAACACCTCAACCTCAGGAGTCTGTTCTTCCCTTTGTACTATTCATCATCAGCCCAAGAGGCAATCCACCACCACACACTGGAGTAGGGTATTACACCACAACGGTGGCCCGAACCAGTATAAATCTCATGTCTTTCTGTGTTGCAAGTTCGTCGAGTTCGTTCGCGAGATCTTAGTGAGCTAGGGCGTGGATCGGTAGGAGGGAAAGACTTCGCGCACACCCCAGAGTTCAAACCTTAAGGGTTTGCCGGAACCCCACATCCGACATTTGGCGCGCCAGGTAGGGGTGCGCCGTAGCTCCTCTCCACCAGCCTGCGCCCCGCGCCGCCGCACTTCGCCCCCATGGCAGGCGCCCCGCCATCCACCTCTGCGGCCGACATCGACAGCGGGGCATCTGGGTACCGAGCCCTGCCCCCCGCCCTGCGATGGGTGCGGTGGCCGACCAAGTTCAAGCCAGAGATGCCGTCGCGTTACGACGGCGCGGCAGACCCGTCGCCGTTCCTGCTGGCGTACGAGGAGGCTGTCCTCGAGGCCGGAGGCAACGACAAGATCATGGCCAACTGGTTCCCCATGGCCCTCGCCGGTGAGCCACGCACCTGGCTGCTCAACCTCCCTGGATCCACAGTGGCATCCTGGGGGAGCTCCACGACCTCTTCGCTGCCCGCTACATGATGCAGGCGCACCACGCAGTCGCGGCCCTGCTGGGCGGCTCTCAAGCGCCGCCTTCAGATCGCCACGTCAAACCGTTCCTCCGTCAGATTGGAGCCACCTCCAAGCACCTGGGGGCTCCGCCGGGTTGGGCTGCGCCAGAGGCCGACCTCACTTTCGGCTAAGAAGACCACCCGACTCCACCGCCGGCTCGGGCATGCTCCCAATGCTCTACATGCCCACCATCTGCAACGTGGCTGTTACCAAGACCCTCATCGGCGGCGGTGCCAGCCTCAACTTGCTCTCCGTAGAAGCCTTCAGCCTTCTTCATGTATCGCTTGAGCGGCTCAGCCTCAGCAAGCCCTTCTCAGGAGTTGGTGGTGGAGCTGCCCACTCTCTGGGGCAGATCCGCCTCCCCGTCACCTTCGGCACATGCGACAACTATCGCACCGAGCTGGTAGACTTCGACATCGCCCGCATCGCCCTCCCGTACAACGCCATCCACGGGTACCCAGCTCTCGCTCAGTTCATGGCGGCGACTCACCCGGCCTACAACCTCATGAAGATGCCTGGGAGCAAAGGCGTCCTCACCATCAAGGCGGACACTAAGAAGGCTATGACGGCACTCAAGCTTGCCTTCAAGACCGCGGCGGCAGCATAGCCCGCCGTCGCCAGTACCCCTGAGGCCAAGGAGGCCGCGCCTACCAAGAAGAAGCAGTTGTTCACCCAAGACAAGGCGGAAACCAAGCAGGTGCCGGTCAACGAGGACGGGTCTTCGGGAGCCACCTTTACCATAGGCGCCGGCCTTGACCCGGGGGAAGAGGAGGCCTTGGTGTGGTTCTTGCGCGCAAACAAGGAGATATTCGCGTGGGAGCCCAATCAGCTGGTAGGGGTCCCGAGGGAGGTGATTCAGCATCATCTAAGGGTATGCCCCAACATACGCCCCGTGAAGCAGCGAGCGAGACGGTAGTCCACTGAGAAGTAGGCCTTCATCATCCAGGAGACCCGCAAGCTGGAGGCGGCGGGTGCCATTCGCGAAGTTCGATATCCCGAATGGCTAGCGAACCCCGTCGTAGTGCCGAGGAAAGGCGGGAAGGAACGGATGTGCGTCGACTTCACCAACCTTAATAAAGCCTGCCCCCAAGATCCGTTACCGCTCCCGCGCATTGACCAGATCGTCGACTCCACCGCCGAGTGCGACCTGTTGTGCTTCCTGGATGCAGGGTATCATCAGATCAAGATGGCGGTGGAAGATGTGGAGAAGACAGCCTTCCTGACACCATGTGGGGTGTACTGCTATACCTGCATGCCCTTCTGGCTATGCAACGCAAGCGCGACTTTTCAGCGGCTGATGCACATCACCCTGGGGCGGCAGCTCGGGAGAAACACAGAGGCCTACATCGACGACATAGTGGTAAAATCTCGCGAGGCGAGGACATTGATTCAAGACTTGGAGGAGATTTTTGAGAGCCTGCGCCAAGTGAACTTGAGGCTTAACCCGGAGAAGTGCGTGTTCGGCGTCCCCTTCGGCAAGCTTCTAGGATTCCTCGTATCCTACAGAGGGATCGAGGCGAACCCGGAGAAGATCAAGGCCATCGAAGACATGAGCCCACCATAGACCCTCAAAGAGATGCAGAAGCTAGCAGGACGGGTGACCGCATTGGGGCGTTTCATCTCCAAGCTGGGAGAGCGCGCCTTACCCTTCTTCAAGCTCATGAAGAAGAAGGGCCCGTTCGAATGGACCCCGGAGGCCGACCAAGCCTTCCAAGACCTCAAGAAATATCTTACCAACCCTCTGGTGATGGTGGCGCCACGGCCTCTCGAGCCACTAGTACTTTACCTTGCCGCCACCCCGTACTCCGCCAGCGCGGCACTGGTGGTGGTTTGTGAGGAGCGCCAAGCCAAGGACGCACTGCGCCAAGCCAGAGCTGAAGTGGTGCAGGGTCAGGAAGGCACAGCAAGGGCATCGGCGGCAGAAGACCAAGCTCGGCAGGACAACATCGCAGAAACTCCCGAAGACAGTCAGGTCTCAGGAACCCCTCCATCTCAGGAGATGCCCCAATATCCGCAGGACCCAGGCCTCGACAGTGTGCTAGCCCTCATCAAACACCCGATGTACTTCGTCAGCACCGTGCTGCGGGACGCGAGGGCACGCTACCCCATGCCTCAGAAACTCCTGCTCGCACTCTTGGTGGCCTCACGCAAGCTGCGACACTACTTCCAGGGCCACCCCATCAAGGTCGTCTCAGCCTACCCATTGGAGAGGGTGCTCAGAAGCCCCAACTAAGCTAGAAGGGTCGCTGAGTGGAACATCGAGCTGCAAGCATTCCAGTTGGAGTTCAGCACTACCAGGGTCATCAAGGGGGCCGCGCTCGCTGATTTTGTGGCAGAATGGACGGATGCCCCGACACTTGAGGAAGGCGAAGACCGGTCTACCTCACCCGGGAGCGAGGCTCCAGACGGCTGGGTCATGTATTTCGATGGCGCCTTCGCGCACCAAGGCGCGGGGGCTGGAGCAGTGCTCATCTCGCCCACTCAGGACAAGCTCTACTACGCCGTGCAACTCTGCTTTCAGCACGGCGAGAAGGTCTCCAACAATATCGCAGAATACGAAGGCCTCATAGATGGCCTGAAGGCTGCGGCAGCTCTAGGGGTGAAGCGCCTTACCGTCAGAGGCGACTCGCAACTCCTCGTCAACTTCTCCAACAAGGTATACGAGCCAAAGGACGAGCATATGGAGGCATACCTCGCGGAGGTGCGCAAGATGGAAAAGCAGTTCTCGGGCCTGGAGCTGCAACACGTGCCCTGAGGTACCAACAAGGAAGCCGACGACATCGCCAGGAGAGCATCCAAGCGGCAGCCGCAAGAGCCCGGTGTCTTTGAGGAGCGGCTCTTCAAGCCATCAGCTACACCACCACTTTCAAGCACGACTCAGCCCCGGGAGGAGCTCCCACAGCCTCCAGCCACGGGAGCCCCAGCCTGTGGCCCAACCTCAGGAGCTCGGCTGCTCTTGGCACTCGAGCCCCAGGAGGAATGCTTGATCAAGGAATTCAAGGAGTACCTGATGCAAGGGACGCTGCCGGAGAAGGAAGAGGACGCAGAGTGCGTGGCCCGGCAGGCCACGACATACTGTATCCAAGACGGCGAGTTGTACAAGAAATGACCGAACGATGTCACGCTGTGCTGCATCTCCAGCGATCAAGGAAGGGAGTTGCTGGTTGACATACACGGAGGGGACTGCGGGCACCATTCGTCGTCATGTACCGTCGTTGGCAAGGTGTTCCGCAGTGGATTCTACTGGCCTACGGCACTCAACGACGCAGCCGAGCTGGTGAAGTCCTGCGAGGCTTGCCAATTCCACGCCAAGCAAATTCACCAGCCCGCTCAGGGCCTCCAGACCATTCCGCTCACGTGGCCGTTCGCGGTCTGGGGGCTGGACATCTTAGGCCCGTTCCCTCGAGCGCCAGGGGGCTATCGCTATCTCTACGTCACTGTCGACAAGTTCACCAAGTGGGCGGAAGTGGAAGCCGTCCGTACCATCCCGGCCGGCTCTGCTGTCAAGTTCATCAAGGGCCTCGTGAGCCGCTTCAGGGTCCCCAACCACACCATCACAGATAACGGCTCGTAGTTTACTAGTAACCTCTTCAAAACCTACTGTGCTAACCTTGGAACACAGACATGCTACGCTTCGGTAGCGCACCCCAGGAGCAATGGTCAGGCCAAACGCGCCAACGTGGAGGTCCTGAGGGGCCTCAAGACCAGGACCTTCAAGAAGAAGCTGGAGGCCTGCGGCGGGGGCTGGCACGACGAGCTCCAGTCCGTGCTGTGGTCCATCCGCACCACCGCCACCAAGCCAACGGGCGAGACTCCATTCTTCCTCGTCTACGGAGCTGAAGCAGTCCTTCCTCACAAGGTCAAGCATCGCTCGGCACGGGTCCTGGCGTTCGACGAAACGCAGCAGGACACCATGCGGGGTATGGATCTCGTGCTGGGGGAGGAACGCCGTCGCGAAGCTGCATTGAGGGTGGCAAGGTACCAACAAGCGCTGCGGCGATACCACTGCTGCAATGTCCGCTCCAGGACGCTCGAGGTGGGTGACCTCGTCCTGAGGTGGGTCCTCTCCAGGGAAGGGTTGCACAAACTCTCGTCCATGTGGGAGGGCCCGTTCAGGGTCGTCCATGTCTCCAGGCCTGGTGCAGCGCGCCTGGAGACGCGGGATGGGATGCCCATCCAGAACGCCTGGAACATCCAGCACCTCCGTAAGTTCTACCCATGAAGCAAGGCCTAGAGCCTATGAAGAAAGGCCCAGAGCCTGTAAAGAAGGCCCGGTGCCTGTGAAGAATCGCCGCCCATGACACTCTGACGTAATAATGAGTTGGGGCTGTACACGCCCCGGAGTCTCAGGAGTGCCGGCCTCAGGCCCTGGGGCTCCCGCCCACGCCTAGTGGCAGCACTTAGCTCCGCGCTGGTGAGAAGACTTGAAGACTAGACTAGGTGCCGGGCGCGGCTTTTCATTTGCTTTCCGTGGTTGGCTCGCTTTTTCTTAAATCGAAGTTTGCCTTTGGTGTTCCTTGCTGATTCGGTTTCCTCACCTCTTACTGCATTTTCCGGCTCTGGTTTGCTTGTGTTCCCTTCCTCGCATACAACGCGAGGGGGCTAGGCAGGTGCCCTCGCGAGCATTTCTCTCTCCTCTGCCTTCTCGCAAGCCACCCTCATGCAAACCCAAAAACTGGCGCATCTCTCCTAGTCCGTGCCCCTCGGGTACCGCGATGCAAAGCGCCAGGTCAAGGCTCGGGTGAACGACGAACCTCTTAGTGCACCTTCTAACGAATTTTCGCAGTTCCTGAGCAAACAGGTCAAGATGGACACGAGGAAATAAACGCCTCGTAAGAAGGAGGGCGCCCGAATGCACCAGGTTAAGTTATCTTTGCGCAAGATGGCCATACAGCACTGAAACAACAAGCGTAGCGTAATTGTTGATATGTTATGGTTCGATACATGCCCCTCTGGGCCCATGCCGGTTTCATTTCGATGCAGGAAGGGAAAAGGAAACATAACAAAAGCGGCGCTCGCCCCTGCAGCAGCCGACGGGGGCAGGGTCACGGCGACGTCTCGGGTCTAGTCGGACCCTTCTTCGCGCTTCACCGATGCGCAGCGACGAGACGACCTGCTACCACCTTTGAAGCGGGCGCGGCGGCATTGCGGCTGATCAAGGCCGCCGCTGCTGGAACTGTCGCCAAGGGAGGAGTCACCATAGCCAGATGAGACGCAGCTGGCGGGTTCGTCCCCCTTCTCGTCCCGACAATCGCCGAGGCCGAGCACCTCCTCGCTGTCGTTCACCTCGGGGCAGCATCTGGCACGATGACCGTCTTCCCTGAACACCCTCACAAAGAGGGTCGCGTCGCCGTCGAACTTGAAGTGGAGGGTGCACCGCCTGCCCAGGCCGCGCGCGCGGGCGAACGTCTGCCAACCGCGGGCCAGAGCTATGTTGCCCGCGACGGAGACCTCGACCGCGACCCAAGAAGCCCGGCTGCAGCAACCGTCCGCCTACAACCAAAGCCCGCCGGGACCGGAGGCCGGCAGCTCGTCGGCGAAGAAGCGAGGGAGCTGGAGCCAGTTGCCGGCCGGATTCTCCGACCAGACAACAAACTCCGGCAACACCTCTGATGCATGGAACCGTGGTCGGGGGGGGGGTCGCGCAACAACGACGCGCCTGCTTTCGTCGACAGGACTGCCGCGACCAGAGTGACTCCTGCCACACATCGCGCCGCCGCCCTGGGAGCTGGGGGCCACGGCGGGGGTCACAGCATGCTTGCGGGGACGACCACGTCCTCGCTTGGGCGTCGGGGAGCCGGGCCCCTCCCGAGGGGCCTTGCCCTTCTCCGGAGCAGAGAACCTCTTCGACGGCGCCATTGCAACTGGCGGTGGAGCAAGGAGGAAGAAGCAGACAAGCAAGGAAGAGATGGGTGACGGGGGCTCCGCCCCCTCCCCATTAATAACAAAAGAAGGCCAACCGGCGCCTCCCACGATCGCAGGTAATGATGGTTTTCCTTGCATGTCGCAGGGACTTGTCCAATCGAGCAGTTGCCGAGGCAGCATGGGGAAGCGGAGACGCCCATGTCCAATCAACCGCCACGCGTCGACCGAGGCCGCAGGTTTTTGGGGCCCGCGGCGCTCCGTACTTGACCCTTGGCTTTGCCGCGAAGCCAAGCCCGAGCACACCTTGGGCCCAGGGGCTACTGTCGGTGTTCTGGGAACGGGGGTCCCCAGACTTGCCTGCCTGCGGCCCACAGCGTGGCTAAGTTAGCGGGCCGTACGGCCCATCTTCATCAACAAAGCATTCAAGACCCTCGTGAGGGGCCAAGCCTCGCGAGGGGGACGACGCAAGACCTCCTCAGGAGTGGCCTAGCCAGGCGGGCTCACGAGGAGCGGAGATATCAAGGTGGGGCAAACCTCACGAGGCTCTCGTGGCGTGAGCCATGACGATCGAGACCAGGCGGGCGCCAGGCGGGCACCAGCGCGCGCAGCGTCCTTGTTTCCTCTTTGGTGCTATGGAGGCAAGCGCAGGCGAGGAGTACCGAGGCATCAGGCAAAGGTTGCCATATCGGTGCAACGAGACCAAGACCAGAAGGACGGCAGGACGGAGGTCATCATGGAGCCCAAGACGGCATCACCACCAGAGCCTTTCGCAGGCGAAGACCACTTTTGTCAGGATAGCTTGTACAAGCTGTCCCCCTTCAAATTTGCCCGCCGTTGTTGGCTCCCTTCCCACGCAATATTTGGGGAGAGAACCAGGGCCTATATAAGTAGAACTAGCCACCACAGTAGGGGCATCTCAACCCAACCTGAGGCATCTCAGCTTGATCTGATCTGATCGAGAGCCTACCCTAGCCACAAGAACACCTCAACCTCAGGAGGCTGTTCTTCCCTTTGTACTGTTCATCATCAGCCCAAGAGGCAATCCACCACCACACACTGGAGTAGGGTATTACACCACAACGGTGGCCCGAACCAGTATAAATCTCGTGTCTTTCTGTGTTGCAAGTTCGTCGAGTTCGTCCGCGAGATCTTAGTGAGTTAGGGCGTGGATCGGTAGGAGGGAAAGACTTCGCGCGCACCCTAGAGTTCGAACCTTAAGGGTTTGCCGGAACCCCACATCTGACAGATGAACTTTGAGTTTATGATCAGATCTATGTTTTTATCCTTGAAAGTTATTTGAGTTTCTTTTATCTCTTATATGCATGATTACTTATAGCCTCGTATTTCTTCTTCGAATCTTTGGTTTACTTAGGCCAACTAGATCGATTTTTCTTGCCATGGGAAGAGGTGCTTTGTGATGGTTCGATCTTACGGTGCTTGATCCCAGTGACAGAAGGGGAACCAACATGTATGTATCATTGCTATTGAGGATAACAAGATGGGGTCTATTTCTACATATATAGATCTTGTCTACATCATGTCATCATTCTTATTGCATTACACCGTTTCTCCATGAACTTAATACACTAGATGCATGCTGGATAGCGGTCGATGTGTGGAGTAATAGTAGTAGATGCAGGCAGGAATCGGTCTACTAATCTTGGATGTGATGCCTATATAATGATCATTCCCTGGATATCGACATGATTATTTGAAGTTCTATCAATTGCCCAACAGTAATTTGTTTACCTGCCGTATGCTACTTTTCTCGAGAGAAGCCACTAGTGAAATCTACGGCCCTGGGTCTCTTCTTTATTAGATTTGCCTTCGTGATTTATTTTTATTTTCTTTTATTTTCAGATCTATTAATCTAAAAATACAAAAATACCTTGCTACAATTTATTATTATTTATTTTTTCTCGCGTTCCCGCGAGATCTATTTATCCAATCTACTACAATTTTACCTATCGTTTTACCCATGAGGGATTGACAACCCCTCTCTTACGTCGGGTTGCAAGCATTTGTTCTTTGTGTGCAGGAGCTGTTTACATGGTGTTGCGTGGTTCTCCTACTGGTTTGATAACCTTGGTATCATCACTGAGGGAAATACCTACCGTACCTATGCTACATCATCCCTTCCTCTTTGGGGAAATGCCGACGTAGTTCAAGCCGCACCAAAAGTAAATTTCTGGCGCCGTTGCCGGGGAGACATCATCAACATCTACCAGGTTCCTAATCACAAATCTCATCTCCTTGCAATTTACATTATTTGCCATTTGCCTCTAATTTTCATCTCCCCCACTACACAAAAAATTGGCTTTTTATTTGCCTTCTTGTCTGTTTGCCTTTATCTCATCAGATCTCTTGTTTGTTATCTCTACTTGTGTTACCATGTGCCTTCTATTGGCTTGCATCTTTGCTTGCTAAAAATCTATTAATACGGATCCTCACCCACTTGCTAATCTTTTCAAGAGATCCAATTATGATGAACCTACTGTTAGTGAATTGAGTTCACTAGATTATCTTTATGAAGTTTTGCTTGAGATTTGTGAATCTGAAAATTGTGATAAAGTGTTAAAAGAAGAAAATTATAAAGTGATTCATGATAGCTCCTTAGATGAAAAGCATGATTGCAATGATGTTATTATAAATTCTATTTATGTCAATTGTGCTAATAATATGCAAAACCCCAAGCTTGGGGATGCTAATATTGCTATGTCCACTACTTATTGCAATGATCATGATTGGGGTGATAATGATTCTTATGATCTTGATAATTTATTTAAACCTCATGATGAATTTGCTTGCTATAATAAAAGTGGGTCTGGAAGAGTGTCAACTTTAGCTAAAAATAATCCCACTTATTTGGAGAGTGTTCAATCTTATGATTTTTTTGATAAAAGTGGGCTTGGAGAGGTCATGACTTTATTTGATGATAATGCCACTATTTTGGAAGAGTGTCAACTTTGCATGCATGTGGATCATGAAGAAAATATTTTATGTGATAGTTATAATGTTGAATTTTATTATGATCCTACATGTAATTATTATGAGAGAGGCAAATATGGTTGTAGAAATCTTTATGTTACTAAATTACCTCTCGTTATGTTGAGATTGCTATTGTTTCTCTCTTCTTCCTTGCATATGCTAGTTTTTGCTTGTCTTGATAATTTGTTTGCTTATAAAATGCCTATGCATAGGAAGTATGTTAGACTTAAATTTGCTTTTCACTTGTTTTGATGATGCTCCTTCGTGTTTCAACTACTATCTTTCATGTGAGCATCATTATTGAATTCTTAAGCCTATCTTAATGGCTATAAAGAAAGAGCTTGTTGGGAGCCAACCCAATGAATAAAATTTATTTTTGTCTTTTTCTTTCTGTTCTTGAGTGTTTGCACAATTATTCTATTGTTATTATTGTGGTTTTAATGTTTTAATTAGTGTTTGGGCCAAGCAAAGCCTTTGGGATCATGTTGGGTGATAGTTGATTTGATCTTGTTGGAAAGTAGAAACTTTATGCGCCAGTTGTAGAATTTTTAAAAATAACAGGAGCGTGGTAAAATTCTGAATTTTCTAAAAAATATTTATATACAAATTTCCCACGTTGTCCTAAATTTTCAGAATTTTTGTAGGTACAGAAGTATTCGAAGTTTTCAGATTGCTACAGACTATTCTGTTTTTGAGAGATTCTATTTTCTTTGCGTTGTGTGCTTATTTCGATGAATCTATGGTTTGTATTGGAGGGTATAAGCTATAGTCAAGTTGGAATACAGTAGATATAATGCAAAAATAAAATATGAATGGGTTTTCAATAGTACTTATAGTAGTGATTTGCTTTGTTATACTAACGGATCTCACGAAGGTTTTGTTGAGTCTTGTGTGATTGAAGTTTCAAATTTTGGGTGAGATCACGATGGATGAAGGAATAAGGAGTAAGAAGAGCCTATGCTTGCGGATGCCCATGGTATCCCAAGCTATTATCTAAAAGAGAAGCAAGTAACAAAGCTTGGGGATGCCCGAGTGGCATCCCCTCTTTCTTCTAACGACCATCGGTATTTTACTTGGAGCTATATTTTTATTCGTCACATATCATGAGTTTTTCTTGGAGCGTCTTGTATGATATGAGTCTTTGCTTGTTTTGATTTCTATTCTTAATCAAGTATCCGTGCTGTACACACCTATTTGAGATAGCCAAAATTATGCTATGATTTGTTAGAATTGCTCTCTATGCTTCACTTAAATCTTTATGAGCTATGGAATTGCTTTAGTGCTTCACTTATATCTTTTTGAGAACCGTGTGCTTTATTATTTTTTAAGAAATGCTCTCATGCTTCCCTTAGATTTATTTGAGAGTTAGTAAATTTTTTAAGAAATTATCTCTTGCTTCACTTAAATTATTTTGAGAGAAGAAAGTTTTTATGCTCATGTTCTTCACTTAGATTTGTTTGAGCTATCAAAAGTAACATATGAATTTAGTCCCAAAGTGATAGATATTCAAGAGGGATATAATAAAAACTTTCATGAAGATCATTGGACAGAATAAACTTGATTCCTTGTAATATTTTTGCGATATGATGATATAATATGTGAGTCATGTTGATGAGTAATTATGCTTAGTAAGAATATTGGTGTTAAGGTTTGTGATTCCATATGCAAGCACGAAAGTCAATAGTTATGCAATGAAATAACATCCTACTTGTGGTGCATTATTCGGTGTTAGTTATGCTTAATGCTCGCTTATGTGAGTTTTCGTTTCTTGGTTGGATGCTTCCCAATCTTTTTGCTAGCCTTCACTTGTACTAAGTAGGAATACTACTTGTGCATCCAAAATCCTTAAACCCAGTTTTGCCATATGAGTCCACCATATGTACCTATATGCGGTATTCCTGTGCCATTCTAAGCAAATTTGTATGTGCCATCTCTAATTTTAAAAATAAACTTCTCTTTTGTGTGCTCGTACCGCTCATGAAACGGTAGGGGGTGGCTAATATATTTCCATGCTAGGATGTGGTATTCTCGAGATGAGTGTTTATTCACTTGTCATTGCACGAGAGTACGGCAAAGGTATTAGGGATGCCCAGTCTAGAAATGAAAAATGAATTTACTTTATGTTGTCAAAAAATAAATTCCTTGGAAAGTGTTGGTATGGAAGGCACTCGTGGATACGGCTAGCCATGTAAAGTGAAAGTATGGTGGAAAAAGGAATAAACTTTATTTTGTGTTTGGGAACCGCCTATGATATATCTAGCATGGAAAGTATTGGGAACTACTCGGTCGTTTTCAAATAAAATTCCTTTTTGTGTGCTCGTACCGCTCATGAAACGGCAGTGGGTGGCTGATAATTTTCCAGGCTAGATGTGTTATTCTCAAGATGAGTGTTTGTTCACTTGTCATTGCACGAGAGTACGACAAAGGTATTAGGGATGCCCAGTCCCGAAATGAAAAATGAATTTACTGTATGTTGTCAAATAATAAATTCCTTGGAAAGTGTTGGTATGGAAGGCACCCGTGGATACGGCTAGCCATGGAAAGTGAAAGTATGGTGGAAAAGGAATAAACTTTATTTTCTGTTTGGGAACCGCCTATGATATATCTACCATGGAAAGTATTGGGAAGTACTCGATCATTTTCGTTGACAAGAAAAGCATGCCACCCAAAATGTTTTTATCTCTATCTTTTTCGCTTTGAGCTCTGGCACCTCTACAAATCCCTACTTCCCTCCACGAAGGGCCTTTCTATTTACTTTATGCAATTGTTATTTTTATTTGAGTCTCCATCTTCTCTTATAAAGCACCAACTAAGGGGCACTATGATCGTACTTGAGCATTGGGTGTAGCTAATATGTGAGTGTGTTTCATGAATGGATCAATGATTAAGCATAATGGGCTAGGGATAACTTGCTTTAGTGTTGATATTTTGAAAGGCATGGTTGTTTTGTTGATATGCTTGAGTATTGAAGTCTTCATGTCAAAACTAGACTATTGCTTTGAATCATATAAAAGTCCACATGTCCATGCTACAAAGAAAATAATATGTGATGAACATGTTAGGCAGCATTCCACATCAAAAATTCTATTTTTATCATTTACCTACTCGAGGACGAGTAGTAATTAATCTTGGGGATGCTGATACGTCTCCAGCGTATCTATAATTTTTGATTGTTCCATGCTGTTATATTATCATTCTTGGATGTTTTACAATCATTTTATAGCAACTTTATATCATTTTTTGGGACTAACCTATTGACATAGTGCCCGGTGCCAGTTGCTATTTTTGCTTGTTTTTTACTTCACAGAATATCAATACCAAACGGAGTCCAAACGCAGCGAAACTTTTTAGAGATTTTTCTGGACTAGAAGACACCTGTTGGGCCAAAGAAGTACCAGAGGGGGGCTCCGAGGGGAGCACAACCCACCAGGGCGCGTCTAGGGGCCCAGTCGCGCCCAGGTGAGTTGTGCCCACCTCGGTGGCCTCCCACACCGCCTCTTTGCTCTATAAATACCACAATATTCTAGAAACTCTAGGGGAGTCGACAAAAATCAATTCCAGCCGCCGCAAGTTCCAGAACCACCAGATGCAATCTAGATACCATCACGGAGGGGTTCATTATCCTCATTGGTGCCTCTCTGATGATACGTGAGTAGTTCATTGTAGACATACGGGTCCGTAGTTAGTAGCTATATGGCTTCCTCTCTCTCTGTTGATTCTGAATACAATGGTCTCTTGGAGATCTATTTGATGTAACTCTTTTTGTGGTGTGTTTGTTGGGATCCGATGAACTTTGAGTTTATGATCAGATCTATGTTTTTATCCATGAAAGTTATTTGAGTTTCTTTGATCTCTTATATGCATGATTACTTATAGCCTCGTATTTCTTCTTCGAATCTTTGGTTTAGTTAGGCCAACTAGATCGGTTTTTCTTGCCATTGGAAGAGGTGCTTTGTGATGGTTCGATCTTACGGTGCTTGATCCCAGTGACAGAAGGAGAACCGACACGTATGTATCGTTGCTGTTAAGGATAACAAGATGGGGTCTATTTCTACATAAATAGATCTTGTCTACATCATGTCATCGTTCTTATTGCATTATTCCGTTTCTCCATGAACTTAATACACTAGATGCATGCTGGATAGCGGTCGATGTGTGGAGTAATAGTAGTAGATGCAGGCAGGAGTCGGTCTACTAATCTTGGACGTGATGCCTATACAATGATCATTGCCTGGATATCGTCATGATTATTTGAAGTTCTATCAATTGCCCAACAGTAATTTGTTTACCTGCCATATGCTACTTTTCTTGAGAGAAGGCACTAGTGAAATCTACGGCCCCCAGGTCTCTTCTTTATTATATTTGCCTTCGCGGTCTATTTTTATTTGCTTTTATCTTCAGATCTATTAATCTAAAAATACAAAAATACCTTGCTCCAATTTATTATTATTCATTTTATCTCGCGTTCTCGCGAGATCTATTTATCCAATCTACTACAATTTTACTTATCTTTTTACCCGTGAGGGATTGACAACCCCTCTTACGTCGGGTTGCAAGTATTTGTTCTTTGTGTGCTGGAGCTGTTTATGTGGTGTTGCATGGTTCTCCTACTGGTTCGATAACCTTGGTCTCATCACTGAGGGAAATACCTACCGTAGCTATACTGCATCATCCGTTCCTCTTTGGGGAAATACCGACGTAGTTCAAGCCGCATTAGCATCGCATCCCCAAAGTTTAAGAAACGACATCTTAGGTTTCTTGCCAAACCACAGTTTATGGTGTCGTCCCAACGGATTTAGACGGTGCCCTATTTAACGTGAATGCGGCTGTCTCTAATACATAATCCCAAAATGATAGTGGTAAACCGGTAAGAGACATTGTAGAATGCACCATATCCAATAAAGTACGGTTACGATGTTCAGACACACCATTATGCTGTGGTGTTCCAGGTGGCGTGAGTTGGGAAACAATTCCACACTGTTTTAAATGAAGGCCAAACTCGTAATTCAAATATTCGCCTCCGCGATCAGATCGTAGAAACTTTATTTTCTTGTTATGATAATTCTCCACTTCACTCTGAAATTCTTTGAACTTTTCAAATGTTTCAGACTTGTGTTTCATCAAATAGATATACCCATACCTACTCAAATCATCTGTGAAGTCAGAAAATAACGATACCCTCCGCGTGCTTCAACACTCATCGGACCGCATACATCGGTATGTATTATTTCCAATAAGTCATTACCTCGCTCCATTGTTCCAGAGAACGGAGTTCTAGTCATATTGCCCATGTGGCATGGCTCGCAAGTATCAAATGATTCATAATCAAGTGATTCCAAAAGTCCATCTGCATGGAGTTTCTTCATGCGCTTTACACCAATATGACCTAAACGACAGTGCCACAAGTATGTTGCACTATCATTATCAACTTTGCATCTTTTCGCATCAATATTATGAATATGTGTATTACTATGATCGAGATTCAATAAACCATTCTCATTGGGTGTATGACCATAGAAGGTTTTATTCATGTAAACATAATAACAATTATTCTCTAACTTAAATGAATAACCGTATTGCAATAAACATGATCTAATCATATTCATGCTCAACGCAAACACCAAATAATATTTATTTAGGTTCAACACTAATCCCGAAGGTAGAGGGAGTGTGCCGTGGTGATCATATCAACCTTCGAATCATTTCCAACACACATCGTCACCTCGCTTTTAACTAGTCTCTGCAACTCCTGTTTCAAGTTACTAATCTTAGCAACTGAACCGGTATCAAATACCCAGGGATTACTTCGAATACTAGTAAAATACACATCAATAACATGTATATCGAATATAACTTTGTTCACTTTTCCATCCTTCTTATCCGCCAAGTTTTTGGGGGCAGTTCCACTTCCAGTGACCATTTCCTTCGCAGTAGAAGCACTTAGTTTCAGGCTTGGGTCTAGCTTTGGGCTTGTTCACGGAAGCGGTAACTTGTTTGCCATTCTTCTTGAAGTTCACTTTCTTCCCCTTTTGCACTTTTTCTTGAAACAAGTGGTTTTGTTAACCATCAACATTTGATGCTCTTTCTTGATTTCTACCTTCACCGATTTCAGCATCGTGAAGAGCTCATGAATCGTTTTTGTCACCCCTTGCATATTGTAGTTCATCACGAAGTTCTAGTAGCTTGGTGATAGTAACTAGAGAACTCTGTCAATCACTATCTTATTTGGAAGATTAACTCCCACTTGATTCAAGTGATTGTAGTACCCAGACATTCCGAGCACATGCTCACTGGCTGAGCTATTCTCCTCCATCTTGTAGGCAAAGTACTTGTCAGAGGTCTCATACCTCTTAACATGGGCATGAGTCTGAAATACCAATTTCAGCTCTTAGAACATCCCATATGCTCCGTGGCATTCAAAATGTTTTTGAATTCCCGATTCTAAGCCGTAAAGCATGGTGCACTAAACTATTAAGTAGTCATCATATCGAGCTTGCCAAACGTTCATAACGTCTGCATCTGCTCCTGCAATAGGTCTGTCACCTAGAGGTGCATCAAGGACATAATTGTTCTGTGCAACAATGAGGATAATCCTCAGATCACGGACCAAGTCCACATCATTGCTATTACCATCTTTCAACTTATTTTCCTCTAGGAACATATCAAAAAAGGGAGCTATATCGCGAGCTATTGATCTACAACATAGATTTGCAAATACTATCAGGACTAAGTTCATGATAAATTAAGTTCAATTAATCAAAACTTAAATCAACATCCCTCAAGTTGTCTAAGTGATACATGATCCATATCAACTAACCCATGTCCGATCATCACGTGAGATGGGGTAGTCATCAATGGTGAACATCTCTATGTTGATCATATCTACTATATGACTCATGTTCGACCTTTCGGTCTCCACTGTACCAAGGCCATGTCTGTACATGCTAGGCTTGTCAAGTTTAACCCAAGTATTCCGCGTGTGTAAATCTGGCTTACACTTGTTGTATGTGAACGTAGAGTCTATCACACTCGATCATCACGTGGTGTCTCAAAACGACGAACTGTAGCAACGGTGCATACTCAGGGAGAACACTTTTACCTTGAAATTTAGTGAAGGGGTCATCTTATAATGCTACCACCGTACTAAGCAAAATAAGATGCATAAAAGATAAACATCACATGCAAGCAAAATATGTGACATGATATGGCCATCATCATCTCGTGCTTTTGATCTCCATCTCCAAAGCATCATCAGATCTCCATCGTCACCGGCTCGAAACCTTGATCTCCATCGTTGCGTCGTGGTCGTCTTGCCAACTATTGCTAATGCATAGCGATAAAGTAAAGCAATTACATGGCGCTTGCATGTCATACAATAAAGAGACAACCATAAGGCTCCTGTCGGTTGCCAATAACTTACAAAACATGATCATCTGATACAATAACGTTTATCACATCATGTCTTGACCATATCACATCACAACATGCCCTGCAAAAACAAGTTAGACGTCCTCTACTTTGTTTTTGCAAGTTTTACGTGGCTGCTACGGGCTTCTAGCAAGAACCGTTCTTACCTACGCAAAAAAAAACCACAACGGTGTTTCGTCAAGTTTGCTGTTTTAACCTTCTTCAAGGATCGGCCGCAGTCAAATTTGATTCAAGTAAATTAGGAGAAACAGACACCCGCCAGCCACCTTTATGCAAAACTAGTTGCATGTCAGTCGGTGGAACCGGTCTCATGTGCGTGGACATGTAAGGTTGGTCTGGGCCGCTTCATCCCACAATACCGCTGAATCAAAATAAGACGTTGGTGGTAAGCAGTATGACTATCACCGCCCACAACTCTTTGTGTTCTACTCGTGCATATCATCTACGCATAGACCTGGCTCTGATACCACTGTTGGGAACCGTTGCATGGAAAGAAAATTCTACGCACATGCAATGATCTATCCATGGAGAGGCATAGCAATGAGGGGGGAGTGTGTCTATGTACCCTCGTAGACCGTATGTGGAAGTGTTTCACAACGCGTTGATGTAGTCGAACTTCTTCATGCTTCAACCGATCAAGTACCGAACGCATGGCACTTCCGCGTTCTGCACACGTTCAGCTCGGTGACGTCCCTCCCCTTCTTGATCCAGTAAGACGTCGAGGTAGTAGATGAGTTCCGTTAGCACGACTGCATGGTGATGGCGATGATGAAGTGATCTCCGCAGGCCTTCGCCTAAGCACTACAAAAATATGACCGGGGGTGTAACGGTGGAGGGGCGCCGCACACGGCTAACAATTGATTGGGTGTGTGCTAGGCGCTCCCTCCCACATATATATAGGTGGGAGGGGGAGGGGAGAGGCCAGGGAGCGCCCTAGGGCTGGTCGCCGGCCCCCTAGGAGCCCTGCCTTGCCCTGCGCCCCTGCCATGTTTCCCCAAGGGGGAAGGAAAGAGGGGGGAGAGGGAAGGAAGTGGGAATCCTAATCCACAATTTCCTTTCCCTTCTCCCCTTTCCTTGTCCTCCTTAGGCTGGCCCATATGGGGGGCGCACCAGCCCCTTGTGGCTGGTGCGTTTCCCCTCTTGGCCCATAAGGCCCATATCTTTTGCCGAGGGAGTCCGAAACCCCCTTCCGGTGACCCGATAAGTACCCGGTACACCCCGAAACACTTTAGGTGTCTAAATACCATCGTCCTATATATCAATCTTTACCTCTCAACCATTTTGAGACTGCTCATCATGTCCGTGATCTCATCCGGGACTCCGAACAACATTCAGTCGCCAAATCACATAACTCATATAATACTATATCGTTATCGAACGTTAAGCGTGTGGACCCTACGGGTTCGAGAACTATGTAGACATGACCGATACACCTCTCCGGTCGATAACCAATAGTGGAACCTGGATGCCCATATTGGCTCCTACATATTCTATGAAGATCTTTATCGGTCGAACCGTTATGACAACATACGTAATTCCCTTTGTCCATCGGTATTTTACTTGCCCGAGATTTGATCGTCGGTATCTTCATACCTAGTTCAATCTCATTACCGGCAAGTCTCTTTACTCATTCCATAACACATCACCTTGTGACTAACTCCTTAGTCATTTGCTTGCAAGCTTATGATGTGTATTACCGAGAGGGACCAGAGATACCTCTCTGATACTTAGAGTGACAAATTCTAATCTCGATCTATGACTACTCAACAAACACCTTCGAAGATACCTGTAGAGCATCTTTATAATCACCTAGTTACGTTGTGATGTTTTATAGCACACAAGGCATTCCTCCGGTATCCGAGAGTTGCATAATCTCATAGTCGAAGGAATATGTATTTGTCATGAAGAAAGCAATAGCAATAAAACTGAACGATCATTATGCTAAGCTAACTGATCGGTCTTGTCCATCACATCATTCTCCTAATGATGTGATCCCATTATCAAATGACAACTCATGTCCATGGTTAGGAAATCTTAACCATCTTTGATCAACGAGCTAGTCTAGTAGAGGCTCACTAGGGACACGATATTTGTTTATGTATTCACACACATATTTAGGTTTCCGATCAATACAATTATAGCATGAATAATAAACCTTTACCATGAATAAGGAAATATAAAATAACAACTTTATTATTGCCTCTAGGGCATATTTCCTTCAATTATTTTCATATCATTCAGTCGTGCAAGTGAAAGGCAATAATGACGATGTTTAATGAACTGGCTGTGGCCGAGGGAAACGTGTATGAACTCAACTTGTCCTGTTTTTGTAAATATGTTTAACCTAGTATCCATGATTCAGCCTATTATGATCAAACATGTTTTCAATGACAATTAGAGATTATAGTTTGTCATGCCATGCTTAAGTAGCTAGAGTGGATAACGATTTATCTTGGATGTCAACATTGCGTTAAAATGATTGTGATGTAGTATGATGATATGGTATCCTCCTCTGAATGTTTCGAGTGGCTTGACTTGGCACATGTTCATGCATGTAGTTGAATCAAATCAACATAGCCTCTATGATATTTATGTTCATGGTGCTCATATCCTACTCTGATGGAAATATGCCCTAGAGGCAATAATAAAATCGTTATTATTATATTTCCTAAATCATGATAAAGGTTTATTATTCATGCTAGAATTGTATTAAACAAAAACTTAAATACATGTGTGAATACATAAAGAAACACCGTGTCCCTAGTAAGCCTCTACTAGACTAGCTCATTGATCAAAGATGGTTAAGGTTTCCTAACCATGGACATGTGTTGTCATTCGATGACGGGATCACATCATTAGGAGAATGATGTGATGGACAAGACCCATCCGTTAGCTTAGCATAATGATCGTTTAGTTTATTGCTATTGCTTCCTTCATGTCAAATACATATTCCTTCGACTATGAGATTACGCAACTCCCGAATACCGGAGGAATGCCTTGTGTGCTATCAAACGCCACAATGTAACTGGGTGATCATAAACATGCTCTACAAGTATCTCCGAAGGTGTTTGTTGAGTTGGCATAGATCGAGATTAGGATTTGTCACTCCGAATATCGGAGAGGTATCTCTGGGCCCTCTCGGTAATACACACACTGGTACAGCGAGGCGCTATACAAATGGTTTTTAACCCCTTTCCAGGACGGCATTTGGAACCGTCGCCAAGTGAGTGTGGGCGATAGGGGTGTCCTTCACACACGACCCAGAAACCATCGGAGATAGGGAGCCTTGATGCATACAGTTGTCCCTATATAACTGTTTCCGATATCTCGAATATCCCAAACGCTTCATCCTTGCTACTCGTTTGTGCTCGCATTGCCATTTGATAACCCACAAGTATAGGGGATCACAACAGTTTTCGAGGGTAGAGTATTCAACCCAAATTTATTGATTCGACACAAGGGGAGCCAAAGAATATTCTCAAGTATTAGCAACTGAGTTGTCAATTCAGCCACACCTGGATAACTTAGTATCTGCAGCAAAGTATTTAGTAGCAAAGTAATATGATAGTAGTGGTAACGGTAATAAAAGTAATGGTAGCAAAAGAAATATTTTTGGTGTTTTGTAGTGATTGTAACAGTAGCAATGGAAAAGTAAATAAGCGAAGAACAATATGTGAAAATCTCGTAGGCATTGGATCGGTGATGGAGAATTATGCCGGATGCGGTTCATCATGTAACAGTCATAACATAGGGTGACACAAAACTAGCCCCAATTCATCAATGTAATGTAGGCATGTATTCCGAATAAAGTCATACGTGCTTATGAAAAAGAACTTGCATGGCATCTTTTGTCCTACCCTCTCGTGGCAGCGGGGTCCTAATGGAAACTAAGGGATATTAAGGCCTCCTTTTAATAGAGTACCGGAACAAAGCATTAGCACATAGTGAATACATGAACTCCTCAAACTATGGTCATCACCGGGAGTGGTCCCGATTATTGTCACTTCGGGGTTGCCGGATCATAACACATAGTAGGTGACTATAGACTTGCAAGATAGGATCAAGAACTCACATATATTCATGAAAACATAATAGGTTCAGATCTGAAATCATGGCACTCGGGCCCTAGTGACAAGCATTAAGCATAGCAAAGTCATAGCAACATCAATCTCAGAACATAGTGGATACTAGGGATCAAACCCTAACAAAACTAACTCGATTACATGATAGATCTCATCCAACCCATCACTATCCAGCAAGCCTACGATGGAATTACTCATGCACAACGGTGAGCATCATGAAATTGGTGATGGAGGATGGTTGATGATGACGATGGCGACGAATCCCCCTCTCTAGAGCCCCGAACGGACTCCAGATCAGCCCTCCCGAGAGGTTTTAGGGCTTGGCGGCGGCTCCGTATTGTAAAACGTGATGAATCCTTCTCTCTGATTTTTTTCTCCCTGAAAGTGAATATATGGAGTTGGAGTTGAGGTCGGTGGAGCGTCAGGGTGCCCACGAGGTAGGGGGGCGCGCCCCCACCCTCGTGGACAGGGTGTGGCCCCCTGAAGTGGATTTTTTTCCAGTATTTTTCTTATTTTCCAAATAGATGTCCGTGGAGTTTCAGGTCATTCCGAGAACTTTTGTTTCTGCACATAAATAACACCATGGAAAGTCTGCTGAAAACAGCGTCAGTCCGGGTTAGTTCCATTCAAATCATGCAAGTTAGAGTCCAAAACAAGGGCAAAAGTGTTTGGAAAAGTAGATACGACGGAGACATATCAACTCCCCCAAGCTTAAACCTTTGCTTGTCCTCAAGAAATTCAGTTGACAAACTGAAAGTGATAAAGAAAAACTTTTACAAACTCTGTTTGCTCTTGTTGTTGTAAATATGTAAAGCCAGCGTTCAAGTTTTCATCAAAGATTATGAACTAACCACATTCACAATAACTCTTTGGTCTCATGTTTACTCATATCAATGGCATAATCAACTAGCGAGCAATAATAATAAATCTCGGATGACAACACTTTCTCAAAACAATCATGATATGATATAATAAGATGGTATCTCACTAGCCCTTTCTGAGACCGCAAAACATAAATGCAGAGCACCTTTAAAGATCAAGGACTGGCTAGACATTGTAATTCATGGTAAAAGAGATCCAATCATAGTCATACCCAATATAAATTAATAGTAATGAATGCAAATGACAGCAGCGCTCTCTAGCTAGTGCTTTTTAATAAGAGGCTGATGACGCAACACAAAAGTAAATAGATAGGCCCTTCGCAGAGGGAAGCAGGGATTTGTAGAGGTGCCAGAGCTCGGTTTTGAAATAGAGATAAATAATATTTTGAGCGGCATACTTTCATTGTCAACACAACAACCAAGAGGTGGCGATATCTTCCATGCTACACACATTATAGGTGGTTCCCAAACAAAATGGTAAAGTTTATACTCCCCCTCCACCAACAAGCATCAATCCATGGCTTGCTCGAAACAACGAGTGCCTCCAACAAGCAACAGTCCCAGGGGGAGTTTTGTTTGCAATTATTTTGATTTAGTTTGCATAAAGCATGGGACTGGGCATCCCGGTGACCAGCCATTTTCTCGTGAGTGAGGAGCGGAGTCCACTCCTCTTGAGAATAACCCGCCTAGCATGGAAGATAAGGGCAGCCCTAGTTGATACATGAGCTATTCGAGCATACAAAACAGAATGTTTATTTGAAGGTTTAGAGTTCGGCACATACAAATTTACTTGGAACGGCAGGTAGATACCGCATATAGGAAGGTATAGTGGACTCATATGGAATAACTTTGGGGTTTAAGGGATTGGATGCGCAAGCAGTATTCCCGCTTAGTACAAGTGAAGGCTAGCAAAAGACTGGGAAGCGACCAACTAGAGAGCGACAACAGTCATGAACATGCATTAAAATTAATAAACATTGAGTGCAAGCATGAGTAGGATATAATCCACCATGAACATAAATATCGTGAAGGCTATGTTGATTTGTTTCAACTACATGTGTGAACATGTGCCAAGTCGAGTCACTTAAATCATTCAAAGGAGGATACCACCCCACTATACCACATCACAACCATTTTAATAGCATGTTGGCACGCAAGGTAAACCATTATAACTCATAGCTAATCAAGCATGGCACAAGCACCTATGATCTCTAATTGTCATTGCAAACATGTTTATTCATAATAGGCTGAATCAGGAATGATGAACTAATCATATTTACAAAAACAAGAGAGGTCGAGTTCATACCAGCTTTTCTCATCTCAGTCAGTCCATCATATATCGTCATAATTGCCTTTCAGTTGCACGACCGAACGATGTGAATAATAATAAGAGTGCATGTGCATTGGACTAAGCTGGAATCTGCGAGCATTCAATAAATAGGAGAAGACAAGGCAATATGGGCTCTTGGTTAAATCAACAATAATGCATATAAGAGCCACTTCAACAATTTAATCATGGTCTTCTCCTATCGACCCCCAAAGAAAAGAAATAAAACTATTTACACGGGAAAGCTCCCAACAAGCAAAAGAAGAACGGGAAAACTTTTTGGGTTTTCTTTTTAATTATTACTACTACAGCAAGAAAAGTAAACTAACTAAAAGCTACACTAATTTTTTTGTTTTGTTTTGTTTTTCTTAAAGTTTAACAAACACACAAGAAGAAAGCAAGAAAAAGAAAATAAACTAGCATGGATATTACAGTGAAAGGGTATGAGCACCGACATCTAGCAATGAGTGTGTGTGAACATGAATGTAATGTCGGTGGGAAATACGTACTCCCCCAAGCTTAGGCTTTTGGCCTAAGTTGGTTTATTTCCATGGATGGCCTGGCGGATATCCGTAGTTGTAGCTGGGGTCGTACTGAGATGAAGAAGACTCTGACTGCCACTGGCTGGCAGTCATCACCGGATCCCAAAAGTAATCAGATTGTCGTGGACGCTCAAATTGTGGTTCCGGCTCCGTGGCTGGTGTTGGGTTCCTGTAGGCGTAAATGGCCACCCACAGAACGAGATACAGGCCTGCAGATAAATTAAACAAGGAAGGAGCAGGCAAGGTAATAGTCTCAGGGTGATGTTTATCGAAGAACAATTTGTATTTAAGCTCCCCTTCCTTGTTCTTAACAATGAAATCATGCGCTACCATACTCTTATAATCCAAATAAGCATTGGGCAGCAATTTTTCTTCTTTTTCATAGCGCCTAATAGGTATATTATAATATGCAGCAAGGCGTGAAGCGTAAATGCCTCCAAAGATGGGACCCTTAGTACGGTTCAGACTTAACCGTTTAGCAATAATACCGCCCATACTAACAGTGTTATCGGAAAATAAACCATGGAACAAAATGATAATATCAGGAACACTAAGGTTTCCATAGTTTCCGCGACCAATCAAGCAACGACTAGCAAATATGGCAAAGTAGCGTAAAACAGGAAAGTGTATGCTAGTGATTCTTGCATCGGAAACCTTCCTAGTTTCCCCTACAGTGATAGTGTCAATAAACCCATCCACATCTTTACGACGTGGTTCATCTAAGGTATCCTCGAAGGGTATTTTGCAAACCTTGCAAAATTCATCTAGTGGCATCTTCTTGACAACATCATATAAATGAAACTCTACTGAAGGAGGTGTTTCCTTAGGAAAATAGTAGAAGTTTTGCATAAAAGTATTGGTGAGTAAGAGATACTGATGACGTTGGTCGCACAGGAAGTCGGCGAGGCCAGCATTCTCAGCCAATGAATAGAAATCATCATAAATCCCGACTTCTCTCAAGAAATCATCGGAAGGCCATTCACACGGCCGGACCTCCGCGGTGCGAGGCAAATTATATTTGGGCCTCTGTGTTTCTTCATTCTGCTTTTCCTTCGAGCTTCGGCTCGATGAGCCCCTCAAAAATCTCTTCATTATTTTCTGAAAAATTCTGAAATTTTTAGTAACTTCAAACAAAAGTGAACGAAGCTCAATAAAATTGATAGCAACTACTCCTACAAGTGCCTAGAGCGTATATCATGCATTAGAACTACTTGGAACCATATAAATTTGACATGCAAGCTCAAGAACATGGTCACCTAGGCAGCACAAATTTGCAATGAATAGAACACTAGAACAAAAACTAATTGGACCAATGGAGGAGTCACATACCAAGGAACAATCTCCCCAAGAAGCTTTGTGAGAGGTGCTTTGAGCAAGGAGATCGAAAATCGCAGCAAAATGAGCTAGAACTCGTGCTTGAGCTGGATATTGGTGTTTGTGGGAGGAAGAAGAAGTGTGTGGGTGCAGGAATAAGTGGAAGGGAGCCACCATGGGCCCACGAGGCAGGGGGCGTGCCCAGGGGGTAGGGCGCGCCCTCCACCCTCGTGGCCAGGTGCTTGCCCCTCCTGCTGTGTTCTCAGTGCCAGATATTCTCAAATATTCTAAAAAAATCATATTTCATTTTCAGGGCATTTGGAGAACTTTTATTTTCGGGGTATTTTTATATTGCACAGATAAATCAGAAAACAGACAGAAAAATACTATTTTTACTTTATTTCAACTAACTAACAGAAAGTAGAAAGAGGGTACAGAAGGTCGTGCCTTCTAGTTTCATCCATCTCATGCTCATCAAAAAGAATCCACTAACAAGGTTGATCAAGTCTTGTTAATAAACTCATTCCGAATAACATGGAACCGGAGAAATTTAGAATAACACTATGTTACCTCAACAGGGATATGCATATCCCCTATAATAAGAATATCATATTTCTTCTTGACAGTAGGAAGAGGAAATTCAAAACCTCCAAAAATAATCGATGGAATTTTTCCAATAGAATTGATACTGTGGACTTGAGGTTGTTTCCTCGAAAAGTGTACCGTATGCTCATTACCATTAACATGAAAAGTGACATTGCCTTTGTTGCAATCAATAACAGCCCCTGCAGTATTCAAACAAGGTCTTCCAAGAATAATAGACATACTATCGTCCTCGGGAATATCAAGAATAACAAAGTCCGTCAAAATAGTAACGTTTGCAACTACAACAGGCACATCCTCACAAATACCGACAGGTATAGCAGTTGATTTATCAGCCATTTGCAAAGATATTTCAGTAGGTGTCAACTTATTCAAGTCAAGTCTACGATATAAAGAGAGGGGCATAACACTAACACCGGCTCCAAGATCACATAAAGCAGTTTTAACATGGTTTCGTTTAATGGAGCATGGTATAGTGGGCGCTCCTGGATCTCCAAGTTTCTTTGGTATTCCACCTTTAAAAGTATAATTAGCAAGCATGGTGGAAATTTCAGCTTCCGGTATCTTTCTCTTATTAGTAACAATTTCTTTCGTGTACTTAGCATAAGGATTCATTTTGAGCATATCAGTTAATCAGATACGCAAAAAGATAGGTCTAATCATTTCAGCAAAGCGCTCAAAATCCTCATCATCCTTTTTCTTGGATGGTTTGGGAGGAAAAGGCATGGGTTTCTAAACCCATGGCTCCCTTTCTTTACCATGTTTCCTAGCAACAAAGTCTTTCTTATCATAACGTTGATTCTTTGATTGTGGGTTATCAAGATCAACAACAGGTTCAATTTCTACATCATTATCATTACTAGGTTGAGCATCATCATGAACATCATCGTTAACATTTTCACTAGATTCATGTTCATTACCAGATTGTGTTTCAGCATCAGAAATAGAAATATCATTTGGATTCTCAGGTGTTTCAGCAATAGGTTCACTAGAAGCATGCAAAGCCCTATCATTTTTCTTTTTCTTCTTTTTAGAAGGACTAGGTGCATCGATATTATTTCTCTGAGAATCTTGCTCAATTCTCTTAGGGTGGCCTTCAGGATACAAAGGTTCCTGAGTCATTCTACCAGTTCTAGTAGCCACTCTAACAACATAATCATTTTTCTTACTATTCAATTCATTGAGCAAATCATTTTAAGCTTTAAGTACTTGTTCTACTTGAGTGGTAACCATAGAAGCATGTTTAGTAATGAGTTTAAGTTCACCTTTAACTCTAGACATATAATCACCCAAGTGCTCAAGCGTATCGGAATTATATTTCAATTGTCTACCAAAATAAGCATTGAAGTTTTCTTGTTTGACAATAAAATTATCAAACTCTTCTAAGCATTGTCTAGCAGACTTATAGTGAGGAATATCACCTTCATCAAATCTATAGAGAGAATTTACCTTTACTACCTGTGTTGGGTTATCAAGACCATGAGTTTCTTCAATAGGTAATGGATTAAGATCATATGTTTCTTCAACAGGCGGTAGATTAACACCATGTATTTCTACAATAGGAGGTAAATTCTTAACATCTTCAACTTTAATACCCTTTTCTTTCATAGATTTCTTTGCCTCTTGCATATCTTCAGGACTGAGAAATAGAACACCTCTTTTCTTCGGAGTTGGTTTAGGAATAGGCTCAGGAATTGGCTCAGGAGCTGCCTCAGGAAGTGTCCAATTAAAATTTGTTCATCAAGAAATTCACTAAGTGGCACAGTAGTATCAAGCATAGAAGTAGTTTCATCATAAGTATCATGCATAGCAGAAGTGGCATCATGAATAACATGCGACATATCAGAACGAATAGCAGAAGCAGGTTTAGGTGTCGCAAGCACTACAAAAAAAATACACTTCCATGATGATACGTGTTCGTCACAGTAGGTCGCGTTTTTTGTCATGCATGTACATCCATGACAAATTTATGACAGAATCAAGATAGTCATACCTGTGTTGTCGTAGAAGTGTTCCATGAAATTACCAAAATTATCATCACGGAAGTGTCCACTTCCATGACGATAAATCGCGCGTCACAGAAGTGCTTTCGTCAAGGGTGACCGACGCGTGGCATCCACCGTAATGGAACGCCGTTAAGCTATCGGGTCGGGTTTTGGATCCGATAACCCGTTAACAGCCCCGACCAATGGGGATTTTTCACGTGTAAAATCATCATTGGCTGGAGGAGACACGTGTCAGGTCCGCGTTGGCACAGGTGTCACTCATCCAATGGGCGAGACGCGCCTATGATATGTTGACACGTGGACCAGCCCATCAAGTTTAAATGGGCCGGCCTAACTGAAGGCCCACAAGATTTTGCGGACAATAATGGGCCGGCCCAGCTAAAGGCCCATGAGATTTTGTGGACCATAATGGGCTGGCCCAGCTAAAGGCCCACAAGATTTTGCGGGCCATAATGGGCCGGCCCAGGTAAAGGCCCACAAGATTTTTGTGTGCCATAAAAGGCCGGCCCAGGTAAAGGCCCACCAGATTCTTGCGGATCATAATGGACCGGCCAAGCTAAAGGCCCATGAGATTTCGCCGACATTAATGGGCCGGCCCAGCTGTAGGCCCACAAGATTTTGAGGACCCTAGTAGGCCGGCCCATTAACTGGCTGCCATGTTTTGGGCCAAATGCCGGCCCATATTTGATCCAGTCCATTAATGGCCTGCCATGCTCCGGGCCTAATAGTGGCCCATATGAGATCCGGCCCGTTAAAAGCCTACCACGTTCTGGGCCAAATTACGGCCCAGATCAGGTCCGGCCCTTTAAGAGGCTTTGGGCTCAATTATGGCCCATATCAGATTCGGCCCGTCAACTGGACACTATGCTTTTGGGCCCACTTGCTAAAGGCCCACTTAGTAATTCGACCTGATATTAGTTTTGGCCTGTTAAGGGCCCATTTAGCATTTCAGCCCTATATTAATTTTGGCCTGTTAAAAGCCCGTCATATAGTTGGGCCTAACTACGGCCCGGTTTGCATCCGGCCTGCTCGCAGCCGATACCTGATTGGGCCAAACAAGGACCGAGACAATTTTGGCCTGTTAAAAGCCCATGATTTGATTCGCACAATCATGGGCCGGGGTTCATTTCGGGCTGCTGCCGGCCCGTGAGCTGTTCGGCACGTTTCAGGCCCAACCTACATCGTGATTGCATGACGGCCCGATTATGTACCGTAATTTTACGGTTTGGCCGGTTTACTGCGAAGACAGGATATATATACAGTAAAATAACTGCAGCATCATGAATAAGAAAAAACCTAGACTATATAATAAAGAAATTACGGCATATTACATCCACTAGGCATCAAAGTTCGCCACTATGATAATAAAGCACAAGCAGACATCAGATTACATACACTGGGCATCAAAGATCGCCACCAGTGCAAATAAACACGCCGACAAAATAATATACAAAAACCGACAGCACTTCAATAGAGTTCAAGAAAGGTTAGCCCTGCTGGGGAGCTGCAGCGCAAGCAGCTGAGCAAGATGATGAGACTGCGCTTGTTCAACACTTATATCTTCCTCACTCTGAAAGATAAACAAGCAGACAGATGACAGGTTTTGCACATAAAAGTATCAGTGCTGACAATTCATCACATTTCTTACTGACGAATAAAGTGACACAGTTTAAAATTGCATTAACACAATATGGTATTGTTCAGGTCAAGACATGGCATGAAATGACATTGTGAAGGAGTTGGCAGCTTCACGACACCACTGGATTACAGATCAAGAACTCATAAGTATCAATGGTTAGTGTGCTGTCAATTTATACCATTTCAGATTGGCAAATAAAGAGACGGTTTAAATAATAGTAGAATGATATGACATTGTTCATAGTTAAGACATTGCAGAATATGACATTGTGCTGTAGTGGGTAGGTTCACCACACCACTGGATTACGGATGAAGAACAGAAGCATACATGCAGTGCAAAAGAAGATCACTTGCTCTGTATAGTTTAATTTACATGGTATGAAGAAGGAACTTGGTTGTACAACTGAAAACTTAAATTGAGAAAGGACAAACTTTTGTTTATGAACTACATAATAAACTTTAAACAAGCAATTTGATGCAAACACCAAAAATAAACAGCTGTTGCAGTCATGCCTAACCAAATATATACAACAAAGTTTGAAGGCTTGAGATGGACAAACTTACATTATTGGTGAAGACAGGCTCTATAAAGGCCTTGTCCATGCTGATGGGGGGGGGGCAATTCAAGAAGTTTACCACAGAATCTTCTTCAAAAGCATTGCCTTTATTCTACATTTTGTTAAGAGTAAATATAGATGTGATAATATACGAAAAAATGGAGAATATTTAAGATAAGATGAAGAGTGATGCTACATAACCAAGTAGCTATAAATGTAAGTGCAGCGATACAGGAAAAAGGTACAACCAAGAGCAATGCACAGCTAAACTTCTTCAGTACCAACCTTATGGTAAGAGTAAATATAGATCTGATGTGTAGAAAATGGAGGGCAAAGGAAAATAAGCTGCAGAGTGATGGTACATGAACAACTACCTGTCATTATAAGTACACTGATAAAGGACAGCATGTACTTACAAGAACAATGCAGAGCTAAAAAAACATTGGCATTGGATATATTCTACACTAATGTAACCATTCATACAGATCAGATAATTTGGAGCGAACAATTGATAAGCAAGCTATCATGCATACTGCTATCACATAATGAACCAGGTATGTATGCAAGTACAGTGATACAGGACAACAGGTACTAACAAGAGCAAAGCAGCGGGCAGCATATTTGCGATATCCTGTCGTTCTTGTCAAACCGGAATTCTTCTTCGAGCAGATTTCCGGCAAAAAAGATCCGTAAGGCACATGCGGAAAAGTAGAAGTTCAAATTGTCATGTGATTTCATAGACAGTACCTCATCCTGGGAACGAGACCAGTGCATAACAAGGTTTTTCCATTCAATGTCTTCTAAATTTAGCACGGGAGACTTCACCGGAAATTCGTTTATAGACTTGCCATCAAAGTGTGATTTCCTCAGGTAACACCGATACTGTTGCAATGCTTCCTTGAAAAGCACAAGCAAGATTTGCTCGTCATGACTATCCAGATTGACCCTCGCCTAGTTACAACAATGTAATGTAAATCATTGATGTGTTCAATCAGCAGAAAACAGGAAAATAATAACCATGAATAATAGCACTTACACGTAAGTTGGACAGGAAGATGTGAAAATGGTGTTTGTCTTCACAATAATCTTCCCATGATGGGAATATATGCACGTAGTCCCTAACAACATTGAAAGCATTGTCTTTTAAACTGGGAATAAATGGAATGGGGTTCCAATCTGCAGGAATTGGCCGTCTCTGCAGTTGGGATAGGTCTTCGGCCGGTGGACTTGCTGTACTTTTTGCTGGAGTGGGATTTTTCTTTGGTACAGCTGGTGCTATGGCAAATGAAATCGGTATACCTTTTGCTGGAGTGCAGGTCCTGTGTCGGTGGGGCTAGTGGTGTGGCCAGTGAAGTATGGGTACAGTCTGCTGGAGTCGGTCCTACGTTTTGTGTCACTGGTTGTACAACCAATATAAGTGGGGTGCTGTCTGATTTCTCTGGCACCACCACGTTTTTCAAGGACTTTGCTGGTGCTCCTTCAGGTTCGGCAATCACCCTCTTCCTTTTTGATGTCTGATGCACAAGAACAACATTTGAGTGGAAAAACATGGTATGATGACAGATGGAATATGTATTGATAATGGATGGGCATGGCATCTCGACATATATGATGAGTAAACTAAGCAGATGGCGGTGCAACAAAGTAGAAGAAATGCAAGACAACATATGCAAGATACCCGCAATCAATAAAACATTGCCAAATTAGAACATGCACCTTGATGGGTGAACAGGATAGGCCATCTGCCTTTGACTCCTTGAGGTTAGAATAGTCATTAGGATCATATTCTGAACAAGAATCAACAGGTGGGGAGCGTATGAGTTTCATTGCATCCAGAATGGCACTCAATGCCTTGGTGCCAATTTTGTAAGTCATTGCAGTGTTTAGCTTCAAGAGTGGACTGCTGCTAGTGCGACACAAAGCAGCTACACAGATCATAGTGTAGATATAACGGGAAAACCTTAAGCATCAGAGTAAAATCAACAAAGTGGAACTTGCTGGAATATATGTGCTAGTATTGCCGGTATGGCTAGAAAGGCTTCGGATACCAGCTCTCTTCAAGTGAAGGTGCGGTACTGTTAATATCAGTGTAACTCTCAAAGGCGACATAGCTCCCCGCATTTCCTTGCTATTCTTATAGGATTCAAGTGGGCAGGCCACTACAAATCCTATTCCTATGTTTACAAGATCCTACGAATCAAAGAGGCTCAAAGTGTCCATCACAACCGACCGTATAGACCTCTACACTGCAAATGTCCCTGCTCATCTTCAGTACAAGGAACATACTGTACTACTATCATACTCCCTCCGTTCCAAAATATAAGTCTTGGTAGAGATTTGCACTATGGATCACATACAGATGTGTCCAGATACATTTTAGAGTGTAGATTCACTCATTTTGCTCCATATGTAGTCCATGGTGGAATCTATACAAAGACATGTATTTAGGAACGGAGAGAGTACATATTAAAGAAGAACGGAAGAGGAACATGGTAAAGAAGAGCAAGCAGATTTTGGATAATAAAATGTTGGTTGCGCAGTGCCCACACATGATGAACCAGAGCGCATTAAGAATGCAACTCCCAGCTGTCTCTCGACCATTTCAGGCGGTTGGATGAAGATCCTACGTCTCCTAACTCTTCTTCTTCCTCGTCTCTGATTCTTCCCATACAGAACACCGCACGGGCCGCCGGCCGGACCACCGGCCCCCACCGCCTGTGTTCCTCCGCCACCCCCACCCCCGCCCCAACCCCCACCCGCGTCGAGTTTTCTTCGTTCGGCGAGGCCCCACAACCACCCGAGCCCCTTCGATCGCACCGGCAAACTCCGGCGAGCTCTGAAAAATCGACTGACCCAATTTTGAAATTTAGTCTACTGTGATTTAACTAGTGTGGAATATAAAAGGGGAAAACCATAAGCATTGGGAGTATAGTGTTGAGCGTGCCATGGCGGATCTGAAGGTGCAAACCGGACAAAGGCAACTTCACAACCAAGACAAGAAATCAGAGTAAAGCAGTGGCGATCTATTTTCTTGCTGGGATAAATAAGTTGAGCAGATACGAAAGAGTACCGCCTCTGGTGCGGCGCCGTGTACGCATCTGCTGAGAATTTGACGGTGTTGTGGTAGCGATGGCTGTCGGCGGTGTGGAAGCAGATCTAGGAGGGTAGACGGTGGCGGCGGGGCGCGGTGGACGAGACGGTCGTAGGAGCGGCGCCGCCAAGGTGGACGACGGCGGGGATGAAGCGAGAGGACGGGATGCAAGGATCCCGGTCCGAAGCCGTGGATGAGAGAGGTCGATCTCTTGTAATGGACGGCGGCGTCGGGGTATCAGCTCCGGCATGGTGGATGAGGACGGCGGTGGATGGGGTGGCGGATGGCAGCGGATGGAGGAGGGTGGGGTGGAGAGGGTGTTTTGGCACCCACGGAGTACGAATGGGGAAAAGGGAGGTAGAGAGGAAGGGGGAACCATGTATTCAGGGCGCGCTTGTCTCAAATGCGAGGAAATTTACAAGCTTAGCCCCCGTTTCAAATTTCTACTACATCACAGCAACATTAGTCGGTTGGGGATAGGACGGTAATCTCGCATACACCGAATATTTGCCGACGAGAGTTTGTTTTTGGCGCCCACCGTGTATGAATATGAATTGGGGAGGGAGTCGATTTCGGCCGAGGACACACTGTGTTTTGGCGCCCACCGTGTATGAATCCGGGTGAGAGGCGGTTACGTCACGTTTGGGTGAAATTACAAACCTACTCCTATCGAAACCTATAGAAATCTAGCAGATAGGCTTTGCATGGCAGGGATAGGCAGTAGTGATTTCCATCTCGCAGATTTTGGTTTCGGGCAGTTACTGCGACTTTCCCCGCTTCGTTCAAATTTTGCAGAGTGCACGTTTACCGTGCCAACTCAATTCGAATCCCGTTTGTATTCTATTTTTTTCGGGCGGGATCCATTTTCAATTGGAATTACATTCTATATACATCATTTTTTTATATATACTTTCAAAAGCACAACAAAGAATTCTGCTCCTTTATATGTATAATATGATTTACAAATACAACGATCTCTAAATCTTATGGTTGAATTCGAAAAATTTAACCAAATTATGTTCTACTAAAATGTATGGATCAGTAATATCTACATATTAAATAACATAGATGTGCGTGAATTCATATGAGTATGCATGTTTGATAGATCAATTTTGGTTCGAGTATGGATTACATGTATCATCATCTCGAATTCAAATATTTGAATCCCTTTTTTGTTCACTCCTTTCACGCCCATCTCTCTCGCATGCATGCTCCTTCAGGTAGCTATCACTCTCTTTTCTCCAGCTCACCCGCACGCTCACTTCATGTTTCTCCTATCCTCGCAAACATGGTCTCTCGACGTTTCCCTTGAGAAGTGTCACACTCTCCCTATCATTATACATTACACGGTTTTCATTATCTCTCACGTCTCTACTGTTCTTTGGTATCACTCGGTACCTAAGCTTTCTTTTTCACCGCCACACACACAGTCTCCACTCGTCTTTCACTTTGTCTTTCTCTCTATGGGATTCTCTCACACACCCTATATGTCTCTACATATGACTCATACCACTAAAATTACTCTCTCTCTCTCTCTCTCTCTCTCTCTCTCTCCTGTAGACACAACATTTGTTGCGGTCTCCTTTTCGTCTCCATCCCAGACTGACATTATTCATTTGTTTACCGATCAGACAACCCCGACTACCGTCTCCTCTCTCTCTCTCTCTCACACACACACAACTCCTGCTTCCACTCCCCTTCCCGACTACTGTCTCTCTCTCTCACACAAAACTCTCGCTTTCGCACCCCGACTCGTATTTCTCTCACAAACATTTATCGACTAGCTAGCCTCTAGATAGGTTTATACACCCGCACACTCGTGCTTCCACCATCGCATACATGTCTATCTCCCGCTCCTTGTATCTATGTAGATTTTCCTTCCCTTCTTGAGACACGCCCTCTCGATCGTGCACACACACACTATCACCTCATTTTAAGCTGATACCTATCGCACACACACTCCTTGTGTCTTTGTCACACATGCACTCCATCCTCCTCCACTCTCCCTCTCTCTCACACACACATGGGCTTTTTGCAACAACTAGCAAGATGCCCATGCGTTGCACGGAACATCAAGATGCATTTGTATGAGTAGTTTATCTTGTGGGGGAAAAGGATGAACGAGGGAAGGCCTTATTTGCAAATGTGGAGAGGGGTGTGGGTATCTTTTTGCAAAATTGCCATAGTTTCCTTCCTATCCATCAGATATAGATCGGACGGCCTATATTGCAGGATGGCAGGCACACGATCATCACCGACAATGCTTTTTATAATAGTAGGGATAAAAAATAGAGTTGGTGATGATGGTGGGCCTGCCATCCTGCAATGTAGGTCATCCAATTTATATCTGACGGATAGGAAGGAAAATATGGCAATTTACCTGCACTCTTCACCACATTTGCAGATAAGGCCTTCCCTCGTTCATCCTTTTTCTCCCACAAGATCTTGATGTTCCGTGCAACGCATGGGCATCTTGCTAGTAAGAGTAGAAATTAGACATACCACTTCTCGAATCTTGAAACCAACAAGATTCCTCCCTTATCTCATCAAAACCGCCAAAGGAATATATTTTGAGTGAAACATAACATATTTTTAGTGATATACGTATTTCAAAACTAGACTTTTTTTTCTATCAAATCGGTGAATATGTATTAATCTACTTTGATCATGTGGCAACACATTGGCACATTGCTAGTAGTTATTATAATTTTTCGGACACCAGACAAACGGTGGAGTACATATACAAAGAGAAGAAGCGCACGCACGCAGTCGGCCTCTCGCTGTCTCGCACACATGAGTGTTACGTAAAGGCGACGTTAACAAATAAACCCTAAAACCCTAGGTGCACGATTGCTGCATTCGCGGGTACCGGGTACGTGGTGGAGCACCTTTGTAGGAATAGTCAGCTCGCGTGATAATTTGATCCGTAGGAGTTGATGGTCGGGACCACAGGTGAACGACTTGGAGCGCGGTGGCTCGCCAGTTGCCACAGATCGAGTAGCCACGTTTAAAATATCTTTTTTAGCGGGGTTAAGAGTTCCGATTTTCAATGGCGTGTTATAAGTAGTAAGTAGTTTTTAGAACGATTGGTATGGAGAAAAAATGGAATTCATAGTACTACGTACCTCCTTGGCGTATGGTTGTATGGTTTTTTTTTGCGATGGAGGTTGTATGGGTTTGTGTTGCGAGATGTTGAACCTGGTAGTTCTAGGGCAAATACTATGGTTTAGATTTAGATGCTGGTTTTCAGTAATGAAAATCGGAAGGGGAAACCCTTCTTTGATTAAAAAAAACTACTACCTCCATTCTGGTTTACTAGTCCCCATCGTACTTTGGGTCAAAGTTTGTCCACGAATTTTACTTGTAAAATGTTAATGGAAAACGAGATTTTGTTATACCCAAACAAAAAAGGACTGGAGGGAGTGATTGCTCTGACACGGACGCGACCTCTCATAGCGCAGGCATTGAACCGGCGCGCCGGCCAAGAGGGCCGCACTCGCTGCAGGCCCGGCTGAGCACGCCTCCTCGCCGCGTGCAACCAGCTTAAGACTGCCCCGCCTGCCTTCATTGAATCCGCGCGTGTGCCGGCAACACGTCCTTCCGCGAGCCGGCAAGCATTTTAGGACACAAAAAATGACTAAAATATAATTAATTTACGCATGGTATTGACTTGTTGTGCTCGCACTGGTAGCAGGAACTAGTAGAGGATTTTCTTTATTTATAACTCTCCTCACATTTTTTTTGGATTTGAAGTGAATCATGGTTGTGGACATTATGTATGAATGTGCAGATATCTGTGAACATGAGTTTGATGTGGAAGTTGAACTTGGAATGTCGGGCTTGCGCGTGAACTATACCATGCCCAATGCTTCGTCTGTTATTGTTTGGAAAGTAATTGCTGTTATTACATGACCCAAAAAAAACATTTTGTGCCACATCAGTAGATGCACGGACATCACAACAGGCATGCTGACTGGATAAACATTTGAACCTAGCTATTATGAAGGAAATTTTGTATTGACAACAGTTTTAGATAGCAGGAGACGCCTAGCCTGCTCTGCCTCTGCTAGCTTATTTCTGGCTTCTTCCATCTCTTCTTTGGCTTGGGTGAAGAGAGCATCTGATTGCTCTTTTCGCTTCTTCAGGAACTCAGCTACATTCTCAAGGGCTGCTGCACCCTTTATTTCAGCCTTTACTAATGCCACGAGGACACGAACAGCTGACGACTCCACCTGGCTTGTGTGTAATCCAGCATCATCTGGGAATTTGCACCTTGTGTCTAATCCAGCATCATTAGGGAACTGGCACCTTGTGTGTAATCCAGCCTCATTTTGGAAACATGATCTCGAGGTTGACCATACTTCCCTCCTCGCAGGAACTGCATCCTGACATGAAGTTACTTCTTTTTTAGATCAATAATCAGAGCAACCTAGATCCATTTAGTAGAATCCAGATAAATAGAACTCGGAGAAGTGAATTCAAAAGGAAAAAAATAAATAAAAACAGACTACAAGGTGAGAACACCCACTTCCTACATCAAGCTAAAAACAAAAGCATTAGGACGATTAAGACTCTTCTTATTACACATCGAAGAACACCACGCTTAAGAGAAATAGAAACTACAACATATACACATCTAAGAACACGAGGCTACACGAAAGTAATTGAAAGGGTGTTACTTACCAAAGCTCGTTTTACAGGTTCGGTGCAGCTCCTCTTTAACTTGCCACGCTCCTTGAAGATGTCCCGAATATCCCGTGTTTGGTCTTCATTGCTCCTCTGCATGTTCGCACTCGTGGTTTTAAAATCTCAACATGGCAAGAAAAATATACTACTAGTAATACTCGCGCATCTTGTGGGCAACATTAATGCACTCGGCCATGTTAGAGCATTTCCAACAGAATCGCAACGCGCGGCACTTTAAAAAAGCGTTTACAGTGCTGAGATCGAGAAGTAGATACTAGAGAGTAGAGGATAGTTCTCAGCATAGATAGATAAAAAAAGATAATTCAACTACTCCTCGTCGTCCGACTCCTCCTAGGTGATGTCCTCCTCCGACGTCTGACTGTAGGCGTGAAGATACCGATCATCGTCGGATTCCCAGGGCGACGCTGCTCCTAGCCTCATGTTGAATTGAGCGTCCGCTTTTCGCCTACGCTTGTCCTCGCGATAGGCGGCTCGCTCCGCCTTCCTCTTATCCCTCTCCGCCCTCCTTTGCGCGTAGAACTCGCGCTCTTTGATGATGTCCTGCGGGAAGTGTTGGTGCCATAGCACCATGGCTTCCTCGTCCATCTCGGCGATGCCGAGACGGTGCTCCCACCTCCGGTTGTCGCGACGATCCTCGTCGGTGCTAAGCCGCGGCAGAGGCGCGAGCTCCTGCGCCCGCTCTCGCGTCGGCACGTTGGGGAAGTTCAATGTTCTATGAGGCCACCGGAGGCGCCACACCGCCGCGTTGTACGCGCGGGAGGCCTCGTTGGCAGTGTAAAAATTGCTGAGGCCGAGGCGCATCCCGCGGAACCGGATCTCGGCGGAGAAGCCCCCGGAGGGGCGCGCGCGGACGCCATGTCCCCAAGTTTCCAGGCGACGCGGCGGCATGGTGGCGCGGCGGCGGCGAGGCGAAAAAGAGCGGGGACAGAGCGATGGCGAGGCACAGAGCGGGGAGAGAGTGGTGGCAAGGCACAGAGTGGTGGGAGGGCGTTGGATTTTATAAAGCGCGCCGGACGCCGCGCGCCAAAACTAGCGCACGCCCGGCCGCTTTTTCCCGCGCGCGCGCGATCCTTTCCCAACGTCTCTGCTATCTCTACTCTCTTCTCTACTATTATATTTATTTAATATTTAATATTTAATATTTATCTCTACTTCCTTTACTGTCTACTTTTTTTTCTCTATACTTTTTTTTCTTGCAATATAGGCCGTCCGATTTATATCTGACAGATAGGAAGGAAACAAATGGGAATTTTGCAAAAAGATACCCATACTGTCGTGGAATTGTCACGGCAGATGTCCTCGAGCTAGGACTTAGTCGTGGAGCCATCGCAGCTAGGAAGCTTGAAGGGGTTAATGCGGGAGAAGGAACATGAGGGTTTATACTGGTTCGGCCCCTTATGGTGAAGGTAAAAGCCTATGTCCAGTTTGAGGTGGTATTGATTAGGGTTACGATCACCAGGGAGCTAAACCGCTATGCCTGGCTCTCGATCAGATTGTTCCTGTCCCTAAACCGCTGCCGGGTCATCCCTTTATATAGGGAGGCTGACACCCAGCAGCTCTCAGAGTCCCGGCCGGCTCATAAGAGTGTCCGGCTCGGACTCTCAGCTATTCTTGTCTTACACTACAAGTTCAACCATAATAAGCATTGTAATTACGGGCCTTAGGCCATATCCGGGTCTTAAGCCCATCTCTGGCCCACCGTCTTTAAGCTTGGCGCCGGGCTTCTGGCAATGACCATATGAGTAACCCGGCCCATCCTGGCGGGTGACTCTAAGGTCTATATCCTCAACATTAGGCCCCAGATTGATTTGAGCCGGCTCATGTCAATCTTCAACTCCTTCGACAGAAAAAACCTCTGGCTTATAATTGTATGAAGGCCATAACCCAGCGTGACGTCACCCTCTGGACTCCGGGTAATCCGCCGTGACGTCATCTTCCATTAAGCCCGTTTTTTACTCCGCCAAATCCGCAACGGATCTTTACCTTTACTGTCATCCCGAAAATCGAGGCGTTGCGTGGGGAGATAACCACGCCACGGTCTCCTTGATTCTCGCGCCCGCTTTATGAGCTCGCCTTATAAATAGGTCGGCCCGACGGGCCTTTCTCACTCTCCTTCCTCTGTCGTCTCCTTCCTCTCACTGCCCCGTGCTGCTCGAGCTCCGCCGCCGTCGCTGCCGCGGGTCTTCTCGTCGTCACCAGCTCAGGCCGCTGCATCACCCTGATCGGACCAGAGAAACGCGACAACCTCCGTAGCTCTCCAGCTCCTGTAAGTCCTGCTTGTCCTGTAGAATGGATCTGCCGTAGGGTTCGTCCGCGTTCTTCGTGTTCGTCGCCATTGCCACAAACTCCGGTAGTTTTCTTTCTTACTGCCCCTTTAGATCTTAGATCTGCATAGAACTAGTGCGGCGGTTGTTTGGTACTTATTTCAAATGCCAGTAGTTCTCTTTCCACTGCATAACGGCTTCGTTCAAGCTCAAGAACATCCGCGCGTCTGTTCTAGGTCTAGAAACTTTTTATTTTATCCGACCATTTTGATCCAAAAGTTTTACTGCGATGTGTGAAACCTGTTTTACCACACTTAGTAAAAAACTGCAATCATTGAATCTCGGCGGTTTACAATTCCGGTTTAAAGAAACCACGCGCCGTAGAACCGTCTGGCTTAAAGAAAGCCATGCGCCAAAAAAATTCCGGCTTAGCGGTGATAAGGCCTGTAAACGATCAAATTACTCTCAATCCCTCGGCGGCTTAAATAGTCCGATGCACTTAAGTGTATACCATTAGTCCCCTTCATAAGCCGCCACCTTGACATTAAACTGTAGATTTCCTCCGGCTCATAATTAACCCGGACATTTTTCCTTTTATCATAGACTGCCGACTTTCACCATGCCTCCCAAAGCTCCCAAAGCCTCCATTACTTGCAACTAGATGAGGTCCAATGTCACCAATGAGACCCTAGCGGATTTTGTTAAGTCTGGATATCTGCCCAAGAAGGATGTCATGTCCTATCGTGCCCCTGACCCGTCAGAAGAGAGACCACAACCAAAGGACGGGGAGGTAGTGATTTTTGCGGATCACATGAGCCGGGGCTTCGCACCGCCCGGCTCAAAGTTTTTTAGGGACGTTCTAAACTTCTTCGACTTGCGGCCACAAGATATAGGACCCAACTCAGTGTCCAACATCTACAATTTCCAAGTCTTCTGCGAGGTTTACCTTGGAGAAGAACCTAGTCTGCTGCTCTTCAAAGAGCTTTTTTACTTGAACCGTCAGAATGAGTGCGCCAATGGGCCAAGTCTGGAGTTAGGTGGCATCTCCATCCAGCGGCGTAGGGACTGCCTTTTCCCTTACGCAGAGCCGCCCAGCCACCCCAAGGACTGGAATCTGACGTGGTTTTACTGCCAAGACACGTCGCCGGCTGACGAGAGTCCGTTGCCCGGCTTTCGCCCCTCGCGTTTGGAGCCGACTCACCCACTATCGGACAAGCTGACTCAAGCGGAGCGCCAGCCTCTGCTCCCCACTATCAACAAGATCAAGGCTCTCCTGGGCAATGGTCTGAACGGAATCGACCTGGTCCGGGTCTGGATCTCATGGCGCGTGATCCCATTGAGCTGCCGCCCCGGCTTAATGTGTGAGTACACGGGCCGAAAAGATGACCCTCAGAGACACAGCCGCAATGATCTTCCTGAAGACGTTGTAGAGGAGATGACCAAGGCTCTTTTAAACGAGAGCCTGGCAGACTGCGGAAGGACCAGGCTAGCCCCCTGCTGCAAAACCAACCCAGCCCCAGCGGTAAGCCACTAATCTGAACATCTTATCTGTACATACCTTTCATCTGAATCATTTTAAGAAAACCTCATTGTACTTTTCAGGCTGATGATAAGTTCTGGCGGGTCAAATACGACCATGAAGCGGCCAAGAAGGCCAGGAAGGCGAAGAAAGCCGCCAAGAAAGCCGCCCCTCGCAAGAAAGGAAGCAGACATACTGCTTCGGAGCTGATGCAATTAAGCGACAGCTCCGAGTCAGAGGTAACCCCTGAGCCTTTAAGTCCTTGCTGTATTTGTTGTTTGTTGCTGTCCGCCTTATCAATATTTGCTCATTGACAGGATGACACCGACGCAAGTAACCCGGTGGTTGAAGAGGTAATGTCACTTTCCTCCAACTCGGAGCCCTTGCCCAAGCTGAAAGTCCAAAGGGTAACCCGGAAAGTAAGCTTTTCACATCCTTTAGCTTATCAAGACCCTCAATTTATTTTGAAGCGACAGGTTCATGAAAGCCAGCGTCATACCCGGACCAACAAGGACACCGACCTCTCAGCCGGGTTACCCGACGCAACAAGGAAGCGCTGAACTGAGGTTATTTCCCACTTGTACCCTTTTCATCCGTTGGCGGGTGTTATCCGTCAGCCACTCAATTCTTCAGACTCCAATTACCAGGAGACCTCCCCCTCTTCGGGCGACTCTATGCAGTCGAGTCTTCCGGCTTTCAAGACCGCGCCCGGGTAATGACAACCATCTCATATTATACTTGTCCTTACTTACCCTTTGTGTACTTAACGCTTCTGTCCTTTCAGTGCCCAGGCAAAGCTCACCAAAAGAGCGAAGAAGACCAAGTCAGCCGGAGTGTCGGATTTGCCTGAACCGGAGGTGACGGCTCAAGAACCGCCAGCTGCCTCCGCCCCCGAAGCCACCACTCCAATGGACACGACACCTGTAGAAGCTTCTGCTGACCCGGAGGCCTCCGGCTCGGCTCAACCAACAAATGACCCGGACGTGGTAATCACCCGGACGGCATTTGTTGAGCCGGGGAGACCTACCGCACTGGCTAAGTGCTCCGCTAAGGGGGAGTTGCTGCAGCCCCACCGGGTGAACCTGGATCTCTCCGACCACACCAACCTGAGCATTGGAGAGCTCGTCTCTGGCTACATCAGCCAAGTGCACAAGAGCCGGGACGCAGAGGTTGCGATGGTGAACCAGATCCAGCAAAAATCTGAGGTATCCTTCCGCTATCCTCTTATTTACTGCATTGTTACCTTTATCATGCTAGCCCCCAAGTCGGCGACTTATGATTAAATATGTTGTAGACTTAGGTTCCGGCTTACTCAACTGAGCCGGCAGCTTGTAGATAGATACGTTCAATACGCATTAGCCCCCAAGTGCCAAGTGTCTTTGCTTGGAAAACGCTTGGGACTTAAAATTTATATAGTAACTGTTCATGTCATAACCCGGAAATGTATGCAGGCTGCTGGCAAGAAGCTAGAGGCTGACATGGCTGATCTTAAGAGCCGGCTGCAGATGCAAGAGATGGAGACCCGGAAGGCAAATGCCAAGTTTGTGTCTAGCATCGCCGCTCAAGAAAAGCTAAAGACAGAGTTTGACGCTGAGCGGAAGGCGTGGGCCAAAGAGAAGGCCGCATTGGTGAACCGGGCGGAACAGGCGGAGAAGACTCTCTCTGAGAAGACCGCCGAGCTCTCCGGCCTAAAGCGCCAGGTGTCCCAGATGGTGGCCGCCATCTTTGGTAAGTCGCCTCACCGGCTTTCATCAAGTTTAGAATCTGTACATCTCATAATTCATCCTTGTCGGCGGCTTATCTGATTCTGTTAAACAGGTCCCAGAAGTGCCAATCTCAACCAGAGCGTGGTCACCAAGCTGAAGGCCGTGTATACCCTGGTGGAGCAGCTCTACACCGGGTCACAGCGTGCCTTAGCTGTGGTGGCCCTATCCAACGAGGTGCCGACTCACCTGGCAGAAGTCCTTCGCCGGCTCGCTGTACTGCCTCAACGGATCCAAGAGCTGCGACGGGCCTCTGCGAGAGCCGGAGCAATCGCTGCGTTGAACCGGGCCAAGGCGTTCTTGCTAGAGCTAGACCCGGCGGACATCGCCCTCGGCTACCCAAGCCTGAAGGAAGACGGCACCGCCTTTGATCAGAAGGACTTTGCAGCTTGCGTGAAGGCCGTACGCCCGGTGGCCACTCTTATTGGCAACGATACTGATCTGACCAAGTACCAGCCGGGCTACGACGCAGAAAATCAGAGGATTCCTACTCCGTGCTATGAAGCCCTCAACTTGATCCCGCCGGCTCGTCGGCACACTTTCGCCCCGGAGATTGACCCTTCCGGGTTAATTGACGAGGAAGCCCAGTTCGAAGCTCTCAGCGGCATCGACTGGAAGTCATCAACCTTCCGGGTCTTGGGATCAACCAGAGGAGAAGGAAGAGATGAGCCGGAGACTTCCACCCAGCAAGCGTCTTAACTTCCGCAGCCGGTTTACCAAACAATGCTCCACCCTTTTAGACTTGATGAGTTTTGTAATAGAGTAGGTGCAACAGTTTATCTCTGCCGTGCCATCGTGCACGTATTGAATGCTGAAGTCTTTTGAAGTTGTCTCTTTGATGTTTCTCCGGGTCATAATAAATCCTTTGTTTTTCTTAACATCAAAAGAGGTGCCTTTAATTATCCTGCATAGAAGGGCAAATCACAAGTCTCGAAGCGGCTTACCGCCCTGAGAATCATAAGTTTTAGATAACCCGGAATATGGATCAAAAAGGACTTGCCTTCAATGATATCCTGAACACAGCCGTAAGAACATACTTAACGGCCTGCAAGCATACTTCCGGTTTAGATAACCCGGATAAGAAGGTTGGTACCGCAACTCCGGTTTACCTGTCTTATAACACCTATTGCGTTCAGCAATACTGTACACCCAAGTTAAGCCGGCAAAATGAGACCCGGCCGTACACACTTGGAATAATCAGACAAAACTGACTATAAATTGGAAGAACTTAGGGGCTTCCGGTTCGAATACGACCAGAGACCCGGCCCAAAGGGGTTATGCTAAGATTCGAATACGATCATATAGCCCCCAGTGGGTGTGGCGATGCCAATCAAGAGGGTATCGACAGCTATGTTCTCTTTGGTTCGAATACGACCCATGTTTGAACAGGAAGCCCCAAGGTGATTTTAAGAATTGTTTAACGACGCTGATTCGAATACGATCCACGTCGGTTCTCAGAGGGGTTAAACTATGATTCAAATATGACCAAAGGTAACCTCCCAATGAGCTCGGCACTTTGCCAATCAAATGGGTATCGACAGCTATGTTCTCTTTGGTTCGAATACGACCCATGTTTGAACAGGAAGCCCCCAAGTGATCTTATTGCTTACGGCTAGATTCGAATACGATCATAAGCCGGATCCTCCTTTAAGTCATCATGTGATCTTGCAATGAAAACAACACATGCATATTTGGAGGAGAAAAACGGACAGAGGTCCTGCTTTATTGCTTATCATAATATATACATGGCTGAGAGAAATATGTACACGACGAGAGCCGGTGGCTCAAGTGTAGTAAGGCCGAAGCTGAGCTATGTTCCACGGCCGACAGGTCTCTTCCTCCGATTTACGTGAATCTTTGCGCTCCCGAATGTCAATGAGGTAATATGACCCGTTGTGCAAGTTCTTGCTGACCACAAAGGGCCCTTCCCAAGGCGGGGATAACTTGTGTGCATCTGTTTGATCCTGGATGAGCCGGAGCGCGAGATCGCCTTCCTGGAAGACCCGGGATTTAACCCGGCGGCTATGATAACGGCGCAGGTCTTGTTGGTAAATCGCTGAACGGGCTGCTGCCACATCACGCTGTTCGTCCAACAAGTCAAGAGCATCTTGGCGCGCCTGTTCATTATCCGTCTCAACATAAGCCGCCACTCGAGGTGAGTCATGACGGATGTCACTGGGGAGGATTGCTTCTGCCCCGTAAACCATAAAGAAAGGCGTGAAGCCTGTAGACCTGTTAGGAGTAGTGTTGATGCTCCATAACATGGAGGGCAATTCCTCCACCCAACAACCCGGCGTCCGTTGCAAAGGGACCAAAAGCCGGGGCTTGATACCCTTCAGAATCTCCTGATTGGCTCTCTCAGCTTGACCATTGGATTGAGGATGAGCCACTGAGGAAACATCAAGTCGGATATGCTCGCGTTGACAAAACTCTTCCATGGCGCCTTTGGAGAGATTGGTGCCATTGTCAGTGATAATGCCGTGCGGAAAACCAAAGCGAAAGATCACCTTTTTCATAAACTGAACCGCCGTGGCTGCATCACACTTGCTAACGGGCTCCGCCTCAACCCACTTGGTAAACTTGTCAACTGCCACCAAAAGGTGGGTCTTCTTATCCTTGGATCTTTTGAAAGGCCCAACCATATCCAGCCCCCAGACCGCAAAGGGCCAAGTAATTGGGATCATCCTCAGCTCTTGAGCCGGTACATGAGCCTGTCGCGAGAACCTTTGGCAACCATCACACTTACTGACCAAGTCTTCTGCATCAGCATGAGCCGTCAACCAATAAAAACCATGACGAAAAGCCTTGGCCACAAGGGACTTTGAGCCGGCGTGATGGCCACAATCCCCTTCATGGATCTCACGCAAGATCTCTTGCCCTTCCTCAGGGGAAACACAACGCTGAAATGCTCCCGTAACACTGCGGTGGTGCAACTCACCATTGATAACAATCATTGACTTAGCCCGCCGGTTTATCTGCCTGGCCAAAGTTTCATCCTCAGGCAACTCGCCCCGGGTCATGTAAGCCAGATAAGGCATTGTACAGTCCGGTATGATATGGAGAGCCGCCACCAGTCGTGCCTCCGGGTCAGGGACAACCAAGTCTTCCTCTGTAGGCAACTTAACAGAAGGGCTATACAGGACGTCCAGGAAAGTGTTGGGCGGCACCGGTTTTCGTTGAGAGCCCAGCCGGCTTAAAGCATCCACCGCCTCGTTCTTCCTGCGATCGATGTGTTCCACTTGGTAACCCTGAAAGTGCCCAGCAATGGCATCAACCTCGCGGCGATAAGCCGCCATGAGAGGGTCCTTGGAATCCCACTTTCCTGACACTTGCTGAGCCACCAAGTCTGAGTCGCCGAAGCACCTTACCCGGCTTAAGCTCATCTCTTTAGCCATCCGAAGACCATGAAGCAAGGCCTCGTACTCAGCCGCGTTATTAGTGCAAGGAAACAGCAACTGTAGCACATAATGGAACTTGTCACCTTTAGGGGAAGCCAACACGACTCCAGCCCCCGAGCCCTCCAACTGCCTGGACCCATCAAAGTGGATAGTCCAATATGTGTTATCCGGCTTCTGCTCGGGCACTTGTGACTCTGTCTAGTCATTGATGAAATCCACCAAGGCCTGAGATTTAACAGCAGTGCGTGGCACGTACTTGAGACCATGAGGTCCAAGCTCTATAGCCCACTTAGCTACTCTCCCTGTGGCCTCTCTGTTTTGAATGATATCACCAAGAGGGGCAGAACTGACCACAGTTATGGGATGACCCTGGAAATAATGCTTAAGCTTCCGGCTTGCCACGAACACACCATAAATAAGCTTCTGCCAATGCGGATACCGCTGTTTGGACTCGATGAGCACTTCACTGACATAATAAACCGGCCGCTAAACCGGATGCTCCTTACCCTCTTCCTTGCGCTCCACTACTATAGCCACACTGACGGCTCGTATGTTCGCCGCCACATACAATAATAAGGGCTCCTTATCAACCGGAGCAGCAAGGACTGGAGGCTCTGCCAGCTGCTTCTTCAACTCCTCAAAGGCGGTATTAGCTGCATCATTCCAGACAAAGTTATCAGTTTTCTTCATCAACTGATATAAGGGCATGGCCTTCTCACCCAGACGGCTTATAAACCGGCTTAAAGCAGCGATGCGACCCGCCAAGCGCTGAACGTCATTTATACATGCCGGCTTAGCCAGGGAGGTGATGGCCTTGATCTTCTCCGGGTTAGCCTCAATGCCTCTGTCAGAAACCAAGAAGCCCAAGAGTTTGCCTGCAGGAACACCAAAGACACACTTGGCCGGGTTAAGCATCATCTTGTAGACCCGGAGATTATCAAAGGTTTCTCTCAAATCATCTATCAGGGTTTCCTCTTTTATGGACTTAACCACAATATCGTCCACATAAGCATGAACATTACGTCCAATCTGTTTATGAAGACAGTTCTGCACGCAACGCTGATAAGTCGCCTATGCACACTTGAGTCCAAAGGGCATGGATACATAGCAGAAGGCTCCAAAGGGAGTGATGAACGCCGTCTTCTCCTGGTCCTTAACTGCCATTTTAATCTGATGATATCCGGAATAAGCATCCAGGAAACTTAAGCGCGCACAACCGGCCGTAGCATCAATAATTTGATCAATACGGGGAAGGGCAAAAGGATCAGCCGGACACGCCTTATTTAAGTCCGTGTAGTCCACACACATCCGCCAGGTGCCGTTCTTCTTGAGTACGAGCACCGGGTTAGCCAACCACTCTAGGTGGAAGACTTCAACAATAAACCCGGCCACCAAAAGCCGGGCCACCTCTTCGCCAATAGCTTTCCGCCTCTCTTCATTAAACCGCCGAAGGAACTGCCTAACCGGCTTAAATTTCGGATCAACATTGAGAGTGCGCTCAGCGAGTTCTCTAGGTACACCTGGCATGTCAGAAGGTTTCCATGCGAAGATGTCCCTATTCTCACGGATGAACTCGATGAGCGCGCTTTCCTATTTTGGATCCAGATTGGCACTGATGCTAAACTGCCGAGATGAATCCCCTGGAACAAAGTCAACAAGCTTAGTTTCATCAGCCGACTTAAATTTCATCGCCGGCTCATTCTCCGTAGTCGGCTTTTTCAGAGAGGTCATATCTGTTGGGTCAACATTGTCTTTGTAAAACTTCAACTCCTCTGTAGCACAAACAGATTCTGCATAAGCCGCATCGCCTTCCTCACACTCCAGAGCCACTTTCCGACTGCCGTGAACCGTAATGGTCCCATTGTGACCCGGCATCTTGAGCTGTAAGTACACATAACACGGCTGTGCCATGAACTTGGCATAAGCCGGCCGTCCAAATATAGCATGGTATGGACTTCTTATCTTGACTACCTCAAAGGTCAATTTCTCCACCCTGTAGTTGTTCTCATCACCAAAGGCCACTTCCAACTCAATCTTGCCGACTGGATAAGCCGACTTACCAGGTACCACACCGTGGAAAATAGTGTTGGACTGGCTGAGGTTCTTATCAATCAACCCCATACGACGGAATGTCTCATAATAGAGGACGTTGATGCTGCTGCCTCCATCCATGAGCACCTTAGTGAACTTATATCCTCCCACCTGAGGAGCCACCACCAGGGCCAAGTGACCCGGATTATCCACCCGTGGAGGGTGATCCTCCCTGCTCCACACTATAGGCTGCTCGGACCACCGCAAGTAGCACGGAACCGTCGGCTCAACAGCATTCACCGCCCTCTTATGAAGCTTCTGATCTCGCTTGCACAGACTAGTGGTAAACACATGATACTGTCCACCGCTAAGCTGCTTTGGATTGGTCTGGTAACCCCCCTGCTGCTGTTGATGACCCTGGCCAGACTGTTGATTAAAGCCCCCTTGACCGTTCTGAGGACCAGAATTTGAGCCGCCGCCCGGGCCATGAAAGCCGCCGGCGCCTGAGCCGCCGCCCGGGCCATTGTAATTCTTAAAGGCCTTCATGATTGCACAATCCTTCCATAGATGAGTCGCTGGCTTCTCTCTAGAGCCATGCCTTGGACAAGGCTCATTCAAAAGTTGCTCCAGTGTCGGGCCTGACCCGCCGCCTCGGGGAGGGGGCCTCCCCTTGCGTCGCTGGTTATTACCTTGTGAGCTGGCGTTGGCTACAAACTCTAGACTGCCATCAGCCTTGCGCTTGCTTCCTCCTTGGTTCCCCGGGTTATGCTGAGGACCCTTGCCATTGCCGTTCTTCTTTCCCTTCCCTGTCCTTTCATCATCTGAAGGGGGATCCTTGGTACCATCAGAATCAGCGTACTTGACAAGAGCCGCCATTAGTGTACCCATATCATTGCAGTCGCGCTTAAGCCGCCCGAGTTTCATCTTCAGGGGCACAAAACGACAATTCTGCTCCAACATTAAGACTGCTGAGCCGGCATCCATCTTATCTGACGAATGTATGATCTCCTTAACCCGGCGAACCCAATGTGTCGTAGACTCACCCTCCTGCTTCTTACAGTTAGTCAAATCTACAATTGACATAGACTGCCTACAGGTATCCTTGAAGTTTTGGATGAACCGGGCCTTCAGCTCAGCCCAAGACCCAATGGAATTCGGTGGTAGCCCTTTCAACCAAGTGCGGGCCGTCCCATCTAGCATCATGGTGAAGTATTTAGCCATGGCCGCCTCACTAACCTCCAGCAGCTCCATAGCCATCTCATAACTCTCGATCCAGGCTGCAGGCTATAAATCTGCTGTGTAATTAGGCACCTTCCTAGGGCCTTTGAAGTCCTTGGGTAGACGCTCATTGCGGATAGCCGGTACTAAACAAGGGACACCACCAGTCCTGGTAGGGATACCCACGTCGAC